>NC_141536.1:91097498-91212498 GCF_021556685.1 Rattus norvegicus
CAGCTCTAACCCACAGCTGCTGTGGCACTGCTTGTGGACAAGTCATCTCGCCGAGTCCCAGCTTCTTTCTGTCACATAAACGCTGGTGTGTGGCCACTGGCAGTGAGTCACTGATGAGGTGTGTGTCGGGTGCCGTGAACTAGCACGACCTATGCTGTTTCACTTTGGCATTGTACCGGGCTGAACTAGTGGGGAACTCTTTGACTCCCATAATAGGCCTTTCTTCTCTGGACCTCAGTGTTCTCATTTGGAAATTGGGCTTTAACACTGACTGTGTGAGGTTGCTATGAAAACCAGGTGACTAGATGCAGAAACTTCCTTGAACATGACAGGAAGTAAGCCGATGGCAACTTCTCTGTCCCCTTAGGAGAGAGATCTGTCAGGGTGGGGAGAGGCAGTAAGATTGCCCCACGTGTGAAGTTGCAGGTATGATCACACTGGGTGCACCCGCTGACCTCCTTCTTTGGGGCTGTACTGGTGCGCACTGACTTCTGGGAGTAGGAATCCTGTGGTGATTATCGCTCATCTTCGCAACGTGATGGAGAGAACTTCTGCTCTGACACTCCTCCGGGGCTCAGGTAGGAGCAACTGTGTCATCCGGAGCAGTCCTAAGGGAGACTCCTCTTTTATTCCACCTCCTCTTCCTGAATTCTCTCAGGTCACCTCTACAATGATCAGAATAGGTCCTCCCTTCTGTGGTCCCCTTGAGGAAATGACATAAACATTAAGAGAATGAGGAGTCAAATAAAAGCATCTAAAGTCCATCCTTTTGTATCTAAAGAGAAGAAAGGTCCCACCCCTTCCCCTTCTGTTACATCCAGGACACTCTTACCTCCTCCCACAAGCCTGTTATCTCGAGGGCGAGCTTTTAAGAATTTGCATCAGGCCCTGGCCAAGCTACTCTATTGCAATTCCAAACTATTCGGGTACAGTCTCGAAAGGAAATGCATTTGGTGCGAGCATCTGTGAATGTGTGCTCTATTCCACCCGTGTGTCCCTCTCCTGAAAGCCTGCTGAGATTAGCCCGGAGAAGAGAGCCCTCAGCCTGGTCTCCACACCCTCCAAGCTAATGTGGCTAATGTACTGGTTTCAGCAAGACCCCATACCTCCTGGTGAGGTCACTTCCCAGTGCTAACTATGAGCCTCCTGAGCAACTCCACAGTCAGTGAGGCCTGTTTAGTGGGATCAGATATCCTGGACACATGTAGAAAAAAGGGTCAGACAGACGGCATGCCCTCAAACACGAAGAGGGCTTACACCTTCCATAGCAATACCCCCACTCTGTCCTTTTCTTCACCCCAGTCACCCCATAACCAGGTGACCACATGCTGTCACCAGCACAGGGACATGTGAACAGTGAAACTTCTATCAATCCTTGTAACTGGACAGCAAACCAAGGCTGAGCCACAAGCTTGGTCTGACCCTATGCAATATGTAGCACTTAGTCCTGGTGCTAACACATGGCATTAAGTACTTTTTTCTTATAGAACTAGTGTTAAGCCCTTACTTGGCACTGAGACCTGAGTAGGGAGCTAGGGAGATGGCTTAGAGGTTGACAGCGCTCGTTGCTCTTCTAGAGGAAACTGGTTGACTCCTAGCATCCACAACAAGGTGGCTCACAACTGCCTGTAACTCTATCTCGACGAGTATCCTAACATCTCTAGCCTCCACAAGTACCCACACTATGTGAACATTCGCACACACAGACATACACACATCTAATTAAAATATTTTTATTATATTTTAGGCCTATTCAGATGTTGCAGGATATTTAATCACATTGTGAACCCTGAGATTGTGTTAGTTACTGAAAAAGTCTGTTGTGGTGTGGCTTGTCCCTTAATACACACCTTCAATCCCTCAGGCTGGAACTTAGGCAGCCCTTCATACACACCTTTACTCCCAAACAAGAGATGTAAAGTTAGTTTGTAGAAGGAAGCACCCATGTTTGAAATAGATGTCTAATTGAGTGGCAGACAAAGTGACGAATCAGAAAAAGATTTGATGGAATAGGATGTGCCCAATTCTTGGGAGAAAAGAGAGGATAGGGAAGCTACTTGAGGTAGCGGTGCAGAGAGAACATGGCAGTTTTACTGGGACAGTTGTAGAGAAACAGGTTACAGAGAGAGAACAAGCTAGGCACAGGTGAAGACAGAATGAGCTGGAGAATGAGAAGGAGCTAGAAGATTAGAGCATATCTCCAGAGTTTGTTTGAGGTCAAGCAGAGCAAAGAACCAGAGGCTGAGAGAGACGCCTGATTGAATCAGTCAGCTTGGAGAGGAGTTTGAGCCAGAAGAGCTGGATTGATCCAGCCAGCCAGAGATCAGAAAGAATTAGGAGGGGGTGAGCTTATTCAGCAGCAAGTCTCAGAGGCTGAAAACATTGTAGGCTTAGGTCAGATCGTATGGAGATAGAAGCTTCCAGGACTAGGTCTAGGTTAGCAGACAGAGGCAGTAGGCCTCTGAGAATAAAATTACTTCAGGAGAATAAAAGATACTTTTCCATTTAGAGGCTTAGTGAATCCAGACAGGTTAAGGAGTGGAGAAGGACTTTTGTTGATCAGGGTTCTCAGAGGAATTGAACCATTAAGACAGATAAATAGATGGATAGATAGATTGGTGGAATGGGTACATATAATTACAGAGCTGATAAATAGATTATAAATGATAGAATAGATGATAGGTAGATAAATTAATAGGTGAAACTGGTTTAACGACAGAGATGATAGGCAAGCAGACAGACAGACAGATGTAGATAGAAAATAGAAATGGTTTGAGTCATAATTATCGAGGTGATAGTTAAATAGCATGCAGATCAGTAATAAACAGAGGCAGGTTATGAAATTATAGATGTTGAGGAGTCCCAAGTATGCACCGATTGGGAAAAATTGGGGATGTCAGGGGTGTGACTCTATGTGCTTCCAAAAATATGAAAGCTGGACTATCAGTGGTAGGCCTCAGGAATTCTATAAATCTTTGAGTGTGAAGGCCTAAGGGTCCAGATTTCTGGTGTTCAAGGGCAGGGGGATACAGGTGTCTCAACTCTAGAAAGAGAAAACTCTTTATAGTTTTGTTCATATGGATTTCAGTGCATGCATGGTACCTGCCCACATTGAATAAGGACAGTATTCTAGACTTAACTCATGGAGACTAATGCCAGTCTTTTTCTGAGAACACCCTTACAGACATAACTAAAATAATGCTGAGCTAACTCTCTGGGCATCCATTAGTCTATTTAAGTTATCCCAAGACCTAAGCATCACAGGGGTCTCCTCTCTTAGATGTTTGCTAAGATACTTTTCTCCACTTGTACTAGCTAGACAAATAAGAACTAACAGAGTCACGAGCCTGGAGTTTGACCTGGACATCAGGTAGACTGATGCATTCTGGGTCGTGTAGCCCAGCTGTGGTAGACATGGAATAAACCATTCCCAGTGCTGTGCTGGGCTAGAACGAGGTTGCCTAGCAACAGCGAGCATTTGTTGAGCTAAGTGACTGAAGAAACTTTACCTGCAGGACCCAAACAACTGGCCAACAATCTCCAAGAAGTTTAGTAACTGCCATAAACTCAACACAAGTTGAATGGATGGCTAATCATTTCCTCCCCCAACCACCCACCCCCACTATTTTTTTTTTGAGAACAGTTTTTGTAAGTGACATTTTGTCTCAAAGTCTTGTCCATCCATCAATCCTTGTCCACCCTTCTGTTGCCTTCCCAAGTCAGCGGTGCCCCTTCCCAGCCCACCTGGCACCAGATGTTCTGTCAGCCACCACGGTGTGTCCCGTGTCCTCCGAGTGGCAGAATGCAAAATCTCAGGCGACGTTTCACCTGGAAGCGCTTAGCCCTCAACAGCTGCAGCCCCTTGATTACCTCGCCTGCCTCGGCAGCTCCAGGCCGCCACCGTATCAATTGCTTGTCAATTCGGTTTAGCAATGACTTTGACTGACTGGGATGAGGGGAGAGGAAGTGGGGTGTAGGCGAATGGTTAAAATTAATTGCTACATAGGAAAAAATTGAAAGATAATTATTCCTGCTTCCCTGTCAGTGCTCGAGGGTAGATGACCTCATTAACTTGAAGCTTGTACACAATTCAATTACTAGGAGATGGGAAATACATTTTTAATTACCTCAGTGGCCTGTGTACCATTCATCTCCATTTGCATGGCTTTTAATTTTTTTTAAACTGTTATGCTTTGAAGAGGCAGCATAATCTCAGAAAGGTCGTCATAAAGGCCAGCTCCTTGCCCTCATTCTTCCTGCTTAAGTTAGGGTAGTAAATGTATGTGATTAACCCTTCTCTGCCAGGTGAGCTGCAAGGGAGCTTTCGCTCTGATAATGTCTCTTTAATTAGCTCGTGGTATTGGAAATTCCCAACTCCGAGTGAGATGGAGTTAAGGAGGATAGAATTGTGTATTTGGTTTCCAATCACTGAAAGAAGAAATTAGAAGCTATGGAAATCAGGATGGCGGGCTCATAGCAATTTCCATGCAGACCCAAGGGAGAACTTGTCTGATCTTATTTTGATGTTTGTCGTTTCTCTGATTGGGTTAAACGATAGACTTGATTGCTTTTGTCCGATCCTTTGTTTTTGTTTATTTGTTTGCTTTAATTCTGGGCTAAATTTGGGAAAATGCCTCTGCTTTAAATAGTCTTTTAGTTTCTCATAACAGCGTCTGTAAGTAACGTTTGCTTTCAAAGTCTTGTCCGTCCGTCAATCCTTACCCACCCATCTGCTGGTTTCCCAAGTCAGCAGTGCCCACTCTTCCTGAATGTGAAGCGATCCGTGTGTGTGTGTGTGTGTGTGTGTGTGTGTGTGTGTGTGTGTGTGTGTGTGTGTTGGCTGTTATTGTCCTCACCATGAGTTGTCTTCTGTGATGTAACTGGCACCCTTCTGTGCTTTGAATCACTCACCCCAAAGTGCCCAGAGCCTGGACTCCCATAGTCTCTGAAATGGAACATCCTTTAGATAAAATTTGTCTGTATGGAGCAATAGTGATAAAAACTGCATGGTATTGGTACAGAGACAGACAGATAGACCAATGGAATAGAATTGAAGACCCAGAAATGAACCCACACACCTATGGTCACTTGATTTTTGACAAAGGAGCCAAAACCATCCAATGGAAAAAAGATAGCATTTTCAGCAAATGGTGCTGGTTCAACTGGAGGTCAGCATGTAGAAGAATGCAGATCGATCCATGCTTATCACCCTGTACAAAGCTTAAGTCCAAGTGGATCAAGGACCTCCACATCAAACCAGACACACTCAAACTAATAGAAGAAAAACTAGGGAAGCATCTGGAACACATGGGCACTGGAAAAAATTTCCTGAACAAAACACCAATGGTTTATGCTCTAAGATCAAGAATTAACAAATGGGATCTCATAAAACTGCAAAGCTTCTGTAAGGCAAAGGACACTGTGGTTAGGACAAATCGGCAACCAACAGATTGGGAAAAGATCTTTACCAATCCTACAACAGATAGAGGCCTTATATCCAAAATATACAAAGAACTCAAGAAGTTAGACTGCAGGGAGACAAATAACCCTATTAAAAAATGGGGTTCAGAGCTAAACAAAGAATTCACAGCTGAGGAATGCCGAATGGCTGAGAAACACCTAAAGAAATGTTCAACATCTTTAGTCATAAGGGAAATGCAAATCAAAACAACCCTGAGATTTCACCTCACACCAGTGAGAATGGCTAAGATCAAAAACTCAGGTGACAGCAGATGCTGGAGAGGATGTGGAGAAAGAGGAACACTCCTCCATTGTTGGTGGGGTTGCAGACTGATACAACCATTCTGGAAATCAGTCTGGAGGTTCCTCAGAAAATTGGACATTGAACTGCCTGAGGATCCAGCTATACCTCTCTTGGGCATATACCCAAAAGATGCCCCAACATATAAAAAAGACACGTGCTCCACTATGTTCATCGCAGCCTTATTTATAATAGCCAGAAGCTGGAAAGAACCCAGATGCCCTTCAACAGAGGAATGGATACAGAAAATGTGGTACATCTACACAATGGAATATTACTCAGCTATCAAAAACAACGGCTTTATGAAATTCGTAGGCAAATGGTTGGAACTGGAAAATATCATCCTGAGTGAGCTAACCCAATCACAGAAAGACATACATGGTATGCACTCATTGATAAGTGGCTATTAGCCCAAATGCTTGAATTACCCTAGATGCCTAGAACAAATGAAACTCAAGACGAATGATCAAAATGTGAATGCTTCACTCCTTCTTTAAAAGGGGAACAAGAATACCCTTGGCAGGGAAGAGAGAGGCAAAGATTAAAACAGAGACTGAAGGAACACCCATTCAGAGCCTGCCCCACATGTGGCCCATACATATACAGCCACCCAATTGGACAAGACGGATGAAGCAAAGAAGTGCAGACCGACAGGAGCCGGATGTAGATCGCTCCTGAGAGACACAGCCAGAATACAGCAAATACAGAGGCGAATGCCAGCAGCAAACCACTGAACTGAGAATAGGACCCCCGTTGAAGGAATCAGAGAAAGAACTGGAAGAGCTTGAAGGGGCTCGAGACCCCATATGTACAACAATGCCAAGCAACCAGAGCTTCCAGGGACTAAGCCACTACCTAAAGACTATACATGGACTGACCCTGGACTCTGACCTCATAGGTAGCAATGAATATCCTAGTAAGATCACCAGTGGAAGGGGAAGCCCTGGGTCCTGCTAAGACTGAACCCCCAGTGAACTAGACTGTTGGGGGGAGGGCGGCAATGGGGGGAGGGTGGGGAGGGGAACACCCATAAGGGGGGAGGGGGATGTTTGCCCGGAAACCGGGAAAGGGAATAACACTCGAAATGTATATAAGAAATACTCAAGTTAATAAAAAAAAATTTGTCTGTATGGGATTTGCTCCCATTGCACACAGCTACCTAGGACAGATTGCTCTCCCCTCTATGCCTGCAGGACTTGAAGAGTCAGGTGCGTATACTTGCAATGCATCTCTGACCTCCAGATCTGGGGCTTAGGGGAGAAATCCTATTTGCAAAGGAAACTCATTTGTATTCATAAACCCCATGCATATTAACTAATTATGGCAGTCATCTTCTTATATAGTAGGAATAGCAAATATATGAAGTATATTCTTGGAAATCTGGATGACCCAGTGTGTGTGTGTGTGTGTGTGTGTGTGTGTGTGTGTGTGTGTGTGTGTATGTGTGTGTGTTTCTGTGTCTGTGTGTTCATGCATGTGCATGTGTATGGAGACCAGAGGTCAACACGGGCATACTGTCTTAGGATTCTCTTCACTTGTTGTTTTGTTTGTTTTTGAGCTATGGGTCTCTCACTGGCCTGGAACTCAATAATTCAGATAGTCTGCTGGCCAGTGGGCCCCAGTGATCTATTTACCTGCTTTTGCCACTCAAGTGCTGTTAACAAGTGTGACTTTTTCCATGATGTCTGGGAATCAACCTCATTTTCTATGCTTGCACCACAAAGCCCTTCAGGGATGGAGCCGTCTCCCAGTCTGAAGTCTGAATAATCTTCCTCATTGACTATTACATGTGTTTACATGTCACAATCCAAACATCGCTCCTGCAGGAGTCGCCAAACATGACAGGGAAACTGGTGTGAAGTCTGTTGGTCCCAGATTTGTAAAGGAGTGGTCCTCACTCTACTGCTCGGTCTACCCCTCTCTCCCTAGGCCACAGTTCAAGGATGAACTGAACTCTGATTGGGTAAAAGATGAGTATGAACCATGCTGTTTCACAGTGCAGGTGATCACTAGATCCCAGGGCTGGATGAGTAAGTCAGGTATGATGGTGTTGACGTGCAGCGCTGTATCAAGTGTGAATGCATGGAGAAGACACTGTGGTTAACGTTTTTCAGGGGCCCAGGGATGCATCTGATGCAGAAAGCTGCTTTTGTATTGCAGCTCATGTTCTAAGGGAACAGTTCTTAATCTCCGGAGTGATCTGTGGAGTGAGCTATCTAAAAGGCAAGTCCAGAGTTCAAAGCATCTTTAAGAAATCAGGGACTAAGATATGGCTTTGACACCATTTATCACATGACTGAAAACTATAAATTCCATCCGAATCATTTCTTCTGTCTGAATGTTTCCCTGTGATGAATATGGACTATAAATCAATATTTTATATGGCTTTATTGATGCTAATTTTGGTGTAGGTGTAATTACACTGGACATCTTTTTTTTGTACATACTCTTTTTTCTCCATCTTTATTAAATTGGATATTTCTTATTTACATTTCAATTGTTATTCCCTTTCCTGATTTCTAGACCAACATCCCCCTAACCCCCCCTTCTATATTGGAGTTCCCCTCCCCATTCTCCCCCCATTACCACCCTCCCCCAACAACCCCGTTCACTGGGGGTTCAGTCTTGGCAGGACCAACGGCTTCCCCTTCCACTGGTGCCCTTACTAGGCTATTCATTGCTACCTATGAGGTTGGAGCCCAGGGTCAGTCCATGTATAGTGTTTGGGTAGTGGCTTAGTCCCTGGAAGCTCTACACAGGACATCTTTAGATCTGTTTCTGGATGCAGTTTTCTTTTAGTCTGCTGTTAGAGAATAAGCCTTTCTTCCTTCTCATACTGTTGAAGAATCACCTTCTGTATGTGTTAGCTATCAGTAAATTCAATTCTAAGTGTCACAGGAAAATATTAAAGGAAATACTATCTGAGTCAATAACATATTTTGGTCTGTGATATTGTATATGTTCACAAATTATTAAAATAAAAAGGCCTGAAATACTGCCCTTCCTGGGGTTCCTGGGGATTGCCCATGGGTCTATCTAACAATGATCTTTAGGGTTAGGGATTTAGCTCAGTGGTAGAGCGCTTGCCTAGCAAGCGCAAGGCCCTGGGTTCGGTCCCCAGCTCCGAAAAAAGAAAAAAACAAAACAAACAAACGAACAAACAAACAAAAAACCAATGATCTTTAAATGTGCAACAACTAACTCTACAGAGAAAATGTTTTTATTATAGTTTTTACTGATATAAATGATTTAAAGTTTACAACTGACAGGTAAAAATGAAAATAGTAACACATCTTACTATAAATCTACCATCAGTTGATGGTCACAGAGTGCTTCCACTGGGTTTTACCCAGTTTGTGTACAGGGAACCAGCCTATGGTTGCAATTCAACCATAAGGAGACAAAATCACACTACAAGTAAATGTTTGATTCCAATCTGATTCAGCAAAGAAGTTTCTCTTTTAATAACATGAATAACACAGTAAGGACAAGTATCAGCACCTTATTCATTCGCTTCCTCAGTGAAATGAATAACAGTCAAAGGATGTTCCCTCTGGTTTTTTTGTGTGCTCACTATGTAATAACTGCGGAAAATGGCACCATTTAAAGTTTAATTTACTTTATTAACAGTTTTCGCCTTACTTTTTGAAGTCTGGACAATCAGCTAAACAATGCATTAAGTGCTATGTGTGGTATTTGCCAATTTCCATGGTGTAAATATTTCCACCGTAGACGGCTCCAAGCGACCAATGAGATGAGACTGCACAGGTGGGAGGCCTTGAGCAGTGCGCCTCGCAGCTTCCCTGCACACGGGCACGAGAGTGCAGCCAGTAACAGGAAGTGAATTAAGAAGTAAGAAAATTCGAGGACTCGATTACTTTTGTTTCACAAATTTAATTTCCTTGTTTTATCGAAGCGTAATTGATAACTAAAAATTGTGTATTCTTTACAGCGTACAGCCTGTTGTTTTGATACATGGTGTACACTGTGAAGCCAGACCTTGATTAAGCTAATTACCATTCCTATCACCTCCAAAGAGTTACCGTGCCTTTACTTTTAACGTAATTTATTGGTTCTCCTAACTGTCATGGATTACCTCATCTCTGGCAGTTCCCTAGATGGACGTTTTCGTGTCAGACCCAAATCTTTGGGAAGACCTCTTTTCAACACATGGATTCTCTGTACATATCAACAGATAAAGCTTCCCGGCAGAACAGAGCTGTAGACATAAAAGAGACATGGACGCAGCAAACAAAGAGCTCAGAGAAATTAGGATCTTAAAAAAATAGAGTGAAGACATTGAAAGCAGACAGACTTGCCTTAGAAACCTGGTTCTTTGCCATGAGGAACTGAGGCTGGGGCATGGCTTTTATCTTGAAGCTTCAGCTTCCTAGCCTGAAAATGGTAGTACCGGGACCAGGCCTCTGCACTTACTGAAGGCAGGTGAGATGACTGCCAAGTGCTGGGAATAGAGCCCCTCTGCAGAAAATGCGTGGTAAACAGTGGCCTTCCACAGTAGGTATGAAGTGAGCGTCAGTAGTTCCTAAACGGAGATGATGCAGCGCAGATGAGAAGCAGGTGTGTGCTTGGGCTGAGACGAGCGTTTTTGAACCTGCTAATTCTGTGTCTAGGGAGGAGCTGGCTCCCAGAAAGCAGGGATCATAGGTAACTGTGGGGAGTATCACTATTAGGAGGCGTGGCCTTGGAGTGGGTGTGGCTTTGCTGGAGGAGGTTCAACTGTATGTACAACTTTCAACCCCTTTTCCAGCACCATGTTTGCCTGACTGCTGCCATGCTTCCTGCCTTGAGGATCATGGACTCAGTCTCTGAAACTATAAGCTAGCCTCAATTAAATGTTGTCCTTTGTAAGAGTGGATGTGGTCAATAAATAAAACCCAGACTAAGGCAAAAACTGTACATCTATTACTGGACTTGACACTGGGCCAAGAAGTTTACATGAACTTCTTAGTGTTTCTTTAAATCATCAATCAATCAATCAACCAATCGATGCATGCTTATTGTAGGAACTTCAGAAAATAATGTCTCTGACCATGTGTCCAGGATCTGAACCCAGACCCTCAGGCTTGTGCAGCAGCCTTTTTACTCACTGGGCCATACTCGAAGCCTGAATTTGACTGAATTTGACTCTGCGTGTTACTATTTTTCCTTTTAAATGTGAATTTTTAAAGTAGTATCTCATTGTTTAACTTTTTGTGTGCATATGCATCTATATCTGTGTACATATGTGCCACAGCATGCACCTGGAGGTCAGAAAACAATTTGTGAGGGTCAGTTCTCTTCTTTTGCCATGTGGGTTTCTGGGATAGAAATTAAGTTGTCCAGTTTGGTAGCAAGTGCCTTTAACTGTTGAGCTACCTTGCTGGCCCGCCAACAATTTTAATGGCTCTACGTTGTGTGATTATAGGGAACTGCTTTAGTATATCTACCAAGGACCCTTTCAGTGGATGTCTATGACTGTGGTGGTTAATCTCAATTATCAACCTGATGAGTTCTAGAGTTATCTGGGAGATGGGCCCCTGCACATACCTGTAAGGAGACTTGTCCACTGTGGGTGGCACCATTCCCTGAGCTATAATCCTGGACTGCATAAAAGGAGAAACACAAGCATTCATCACTCTCTGCTTCCTGATTGCAATGTGAGCAGCTGCCCCCTTCTGCACCGTGACTCTTTGTAGCAATAGACTATAACCCCAAACTGAGACCCGAAATAAACCCTTCCTTCACTTTGGTTGGAGTATTTTATCACAGAAACGGGAAGAGCAGCTAACACAAAGGTATTATAAGTTCTTTTTAAATCAGCTCTCTCTTCTTCAGAAATAGAAAGTTTAGGGTCAACAGGAATGCAGTTGTTACTTTACGTGCACAATTTTGCCTCATGACATTTTGAGGCCCTTCGAGTCCTCTCTGCAGCTCCAGTGTTCACACTGGCTCATGAGAAGGCATTTCAAACTCTTCAAGGCCGGAAGTAGTGTTTGTCCCAGACTCTTTCAGCTTCTTCAGTTTCTCCTTCTTAGGACTCTAGCTTAACTAATGGGGGTGGCCAAGGGAACAGAGGGCTAGTAGGACTTTGGCTACCAGCCAGGGAGGTTCTTCTGCTATTCACAGTGTCTCTCAGAAGCCCTTGAAGGACATATGTGAGACACTACTGTTCTATCTTATATTCTTCTGGCTTCTGATACAGTTAATTATGAGAAACAGAAGTACAGATGGCTTCTAACTAGAATCAAGCTTCTGTCTAGGAGAACACTTCAGACCAGTCCACAGATGAGGGGCTACATGTGAGGTAGCCAAGATTGACTGTAGCTACATCTTGGTGACTATGATGTCATGTAAATCTACAAGCTGGACATATCCTGTGAGAACAAAGAGAGTTTAGTATAATGTACACTTGGGACACCTGATACCTTCAATATCAGAGGGAAGAAACTCTGGCCAAGTGACTAATAGCCATCAGACCATGGAAGTCAGTAAATAAAGCTGGAGGAAGCAATGGACAGAGTTGGCCCTGACCACCCCTAACATAGTGAGCAATGCATAAGTAAAGCGCCATCTTCTCCCTGGCTGGACCATGAGGTCATGCACTGACCATGTGAACCCTCCATTAGTTCAGCCATTACATCCCAGAGAGCTAACCAATCCCATAGAAATTACCCCAGTCTTATTCTATTAAAAACCTTCAAGGCATGCAATGGCTCTTTTTTTCCCTCTTAGGGACACTCTCAGGAGTTTCAGTTTTCTTCAATTTCTCATTTTAATGCAATTCTTAATAAAGCTTGTTCCTACTTTCTATGTGCTCAGGAGATTGTATGCCTTTGATTTTCATGGTTTATGAGGCAATGATCTTGGGGTCACTGTCCCAGTTGGCGTTTGGTGACCACTGTGTGTCTACACCTTAGGGCCCTGAATTGACCTCCCATCTTGACACTGGTTCTTTCCTGCTCAAACATTCTTTGGTTGAGAGGGGCGAAGGTGGGCTCCAGTGCCTACATGTGTATTAGACTCTCATTGTTTTTATTTTTAAAGTTTTAAAATAACATATTTATATATTTTTATATATGGTTGTTTTGCCTGCATGTGTGTCTGTGCACCATATGTGTGCAGTGCCCCTGGAGGCTAGAAAAGACTTGGGTCCTCTAAAACTGGAGTTACATATGATTGTGAACCATCATGCAGGCACCAGGAGTCAATATAGGTCTTCTGGAAGAGCTCTTAACCACTGAGCCCTCTCTCTAGCCGTTTATTTTAAAATGTTTTTCCTTCTGACTCAGAGATCACAGCTTCCTCAGAGGGCCTGCGTTTTACCCACTTTGTCTCTTTGGGGTATCGTGTGTCCCTTGTAGTGGCTCCTGTTGCTAATAGCAGCTTGGTGCTGTGGAAACTTTGGGATCAGAACCCCAGATTCAAATTATGCTGTCCCTACTGTGGACAAGACACACTTCATGCCTCAGTTTCTTTGTCAGTAAAGCAATCATAAAAAAGTCATAAAACTGTTTTGAGGAGGAAATGAAAAAGAGATAGAAAGTGTTTAAAAATATGAATGTTACTTCATTCAATTATGTTTCAAATATACCTATGTCTGTTCCTTTTGAACCATAAAGAACCTTTGGTCTGCCCTGGGGAGGGTAGAAGTTGGGGAAGTGCACCTTGCTAGCTGAGAGGAGAAGAAGCCACATCATGGTGATCTGAGTACATGAGACATGGTCCCTGTACATGAGCAGTTATATTCTGGAAAGAGTCATTAGTTAGGGATTTGATAAATAATTATTACAATGAGCAACTAAATGATTATACCCTATCACTAAAATATATTTAATATAAACAATTGAATAATACCACATTGTACAATAAACAGATGTATCTTTGATTTGCAAAAAAATAAGGTACTCTAATTTAGTTTTAGCAGAGATGGGACTAAACCAATGAAATGCAGAGCTAGAGAAATGGCTCAGCCATTGAGCTTGCTTGTTGCTCTTTCAAAGGCCCCAAGTTCAGTTCCCGGTGCTCACACTTGCCAGTGTACAGCTGTAACTCCTGCTTAGGATCCAGTGCCTTCTTCCGGCCTTCTTGGACACCTGCACACATGTGGCTTACACATGTACACATAGTAAAATCTTGAAAAAAATAAGGAATGCTGTTTTGTGTGTGTGTGTGTGTGTGTGTGTGTGTGTGTGTGTGTGTGTGTGTGTGTGTGTGTGCGTGCATGCTTTCATTTGGCCAAGAATAAGCAAGAATTAACAGTACTGTGCTGCTGAGGACCCCAGAAAGCAGACACTGTGGCACCACGGCTGGGGGGAGAACCGATGTGACACACATCCTTTGGACAGCACACTCCTTCTCAGAACTGATTCTTAGGAAACGATCATTTTCCTAAGCTGTAATTTACAGGGAGCTTTCTACTGTAGCACTGCTTGTGATTATGAAAAATGTAGAAGAGCTTCTGGGTCCAACACAGAGGAATGATCAGGTAAAACCTGATTATCTAATACTGTACTTCCATGAAAAATTATGATATAAACTTAAACGTTTTTATAAAGGATGGTTTGTGGAGCAAAAAGAGCAGGTTGTAAAATGCCTTCTGTAGTGTGATTCTGAGTTGTTTAAAGACACATATGGATCAGTAAATATATGTATGGGCATGTATGGGTAGGCGTGCCTAGGCAAACAGTAAAAACTCACTGTACTTTTCTGTTACTGTGACAAGACTCCATGACCAAGGAGGCTTATAGAAGGAAGAGTTTCTTTGGCTTACAATTTCAGAGGATGATTCCATGACCATCGCATGGCAGCAGATAGGCACTGTGCCTGAATTAGTATCTGAGAGCTTACATCTGATTTACAAACACAAGGGGAAAGATAGATAGGTAGGTAGATGGATAGATAGATAGATAGATAGATAGATAGATAGATACAAATAGACAGACAGACCGTGCCTAGCATGAGCTTTTGAAACCTCAAAGCATATTCCTAGTGACACCCCCTTCAACAAGGCCACACCTCCTAATCCTTCCCAAACAGCTCCACCAACTAAGGACCTAGCATTCAAATATATTAGCTTATGAGGGCCATTCTCGTTCAAACCATCCCAGCTACTTTTCTGTGGCTGTGATAAACTTCCACGACCTTTTGTCAAGGTTCTATTGCTGTGAACAGACACCACGAACATGGCAACTTTTTTTAAAGAAGCCACTTAATTTGGGCTTGCTTACAGTTTTAGAGGTTTACTCCATTATCATGGCGGATAGCATGGCAGGCAGACATGGTATGAATAACGAAGACAAAACGGCCTGGGCTCAGAGCTACAGCAAAGCTATGCGATATGCAGGGGTGTGCTGTTGTGATTCATTCTAGCCATGTGTGTTAGGTGGGCGGAATAGTGACATTTGGACTCAGCATTGAAGGACGAGAGTGAGTGGGGTGAGAAAGACATCCTGACTGATGCAAGCAAAGGGGCTTAGCTGTAGCTGAGGTGATGGGTGGCTCTATATTTAGGTACTCTCTCAGATTGGGGGATCACTTTGATCTGTTCATGTTGAAAAGCCTAGAAGAACTTAAATCACCTCATTTTGATGCTCACTGAGGCTCCTTGTGCTGGTCTGGGGGTTACAGGGTTTCTCAGACTGTGACCCCAGGGTAGGTGTTAAGCCCCTTTAAAAATGCGCCTTTTAGAAGTCAAGATGTAAAGCATCACAATTAGTGGCTTTGATGTGAAGACCGGAGTACACATGTACGTTGTAATGAAGGAGATCGCAGCTCTAATCGCATGTGAGCATAAGACCTGTGGCTGGGGTTCAGCTCTGCATCGGCAGCATACCAAGATTCAGGAGTGGCGATTCTCAAGAACCTTAGCTGGAGATGATGAAATGATGTGAAACCAATTCAACAAATAATACAAGTAGTACCGAGAGGGGGTGTCGGAGGGGGATGGAGGGAGGTAGGTATGTTATAAAATTACTCTATAAAACAAAGAAATGGGAGAGGCTTTTTGAAATGGGTATGTATAATCTTGTACATATAAAGCAGTTTAAATGTGTATATTAATGAAAATAATTAAATATTGTTAGTAGACACTTCTCTGTTTTGTATATATTCCCTACCCCCCCACACCCATTTATTTTCTTAGGGCAAAGGGGACTTAGGCATTTAGAGGTTTTCTGGGTTTAGTGTGCATGTTATCTGTTTTCTGTTTGGGATTCAACTTGGGTTATAATAGTGACCAATGGTGACAAAAGCTCTGCCCTACCCGGAATGAGATGTGTGCGTGTGTTTTCTGTCTTTTGAACTTGTCTTTATGCTGCATGGTAACCTGGTAGGGCGGGTATATTAGTTTGGTAGGGTTGTTGTAGCAAAATACCATAGGTCAGGCGGCTTATGAACAACACAAACGTCTCCTTTCACAGTCCTGAAGTCCTGAGATCAGGATGTTAGCAGGGCCATTGTCTCCTGAGGTCTGGGTCAGCCATGCTGCAGTTTCTCTACTGGTTTCTAGGAGTGTCCTTGCATTCTCAGCCTGTGGAGTGGTACCCACTCCACCCTCCATCTTCCCATGGCATTGCCCCTGTGTGTGACTACGTCCAAATTCCCTATTTTGTAAGTTCACTTCTTATATGAGAGAAGGGCTTATCCAATGATGTCATCTAAACCCAGCAGACCCTACTTCCACATGAGGTGATGTCCCATGTGCTGGGGATCTGGATGTCACATGTGATCTGGATGTAGGGCAGCAGCGGGGTTAGCCTTGTAACGGTGTCGACCGTCACAGAGAGAGAGGAACTGAGATTAGAACTGTGCACCTAGACAGTGGTTGCAGCTCGGAACTGAGCTCACCGATGCCTGCATCCAGCTGTGTCCCTTCTCTGCGCCATCACGCTGCTTCCGCATGCCTGGGGTGGACTTCCGGGAACTCTGTCTCATGGATGCGCTCTCTGCAGCCACCAATGCTAAGTTCTAGCTGAAGAGTCGACGCTACAATTAAACTCTCACCCTGACAGCTTTACACTCAGTTGCGAACCAGAGTACAAGCTGACATAGATTTCCTGCCCATGCTTCATTTTCAACTTTAGGAAACTTAGTGGCTAAAACCCAAGGCTAGTCTTCACTGTTCATTTACTATTTATTAAGTAATGCTAAGAAAATATAAAAAGACAGGATATTGAGGCTACAGGTACCATTCGGGCGTCTGAAAGCAGCAGCAGCAGCAGAATTTTATTCATGGTAAAAGTGAAAGGGCTGGTGGCCTTCCATGCCTGGGTGCCGGTCATTCAAGGACTCATTGTATTTAATTCCTGCAACAAGTGGATGTCCAGTGTCAACTGACTCCCTCTTTCACAGGCAGAAACAATGTGTGGAGCAGTAAGAGCGAGTCATTCCTCCATCCCACAGACACTTTCAGATCATCCCCTCCTTTCGTATGTAGAACACAGGATGGCTTGTTGAAAGATCCTGCCGATCTGTGGTCTGGGTACCACCAGAGCTCATGTCCTTAATCACCATGGAACCAAGAAAGAGAGAGAATGATTGTCCATGTTAGAAAGATGCTTAGTAGGACCATTCCAAGTGCAGCCTCATGGACAGGATTTTAAAATATCCTTGGACTTGTCAACATAGCACAGGCTTGTCCACCACCCATGCAATACTGGGGAACTATAATCCAACACCGCCATCATGTTGTCAGTGGGGGTCCAGGAAACCCCATCCTGTAAAATGCAGAGTTACGGGTTTAACTACTGAGAGTGGGGTGGAAGGCTGGGGTCTGTTTGCTGCCAACTGTTGATTGCCTTCAACTCTGATTAGCATCAAGGGCTGGAAACCATGGTGCTGCAGTGCATCAGGGAAATGAGGCTAAGCCACCCCGTTTCCATTACTGTGTTATCATTATAATTACTGTCCCCAGATCCCATTTCTTTTTAACTTTCTTATGACTTTAATGCAGTGTTCCTCCTCCTTTCAAAAGTCTCTGTGGTGCTAGATTATGAAACATTTAATACATCCCCGGCTGCTACCTGCTGCATTCCAGGAGCACATCCTCTAGCTGTGACTGAAATATCTTCTGGCTTTGCCAAATGTCCCCCTGGGGGCATAATTGCTCCCCTGGGGGTGTTTTGGGGGAATTACAGCTCTGGTATTATAGTACTTTGCATTAGAAAACTAGTCATCGAGCCAACATTTATTGGGTAGGTGGTTGCAGAGAAGAGACCTACCATCATGTGAGTGGAGCCATGCCAGGAGATCCCTCTACCAGGAAGGATATGGAGTAGAAAAAAAGAGAATGGGGAGGAAGAGTCCACTGGGCCAGGGTGTTATATGTAGAAGAGAAACAAGAGAGAGCGATGGCAGGGCAGTTTAGACTGGCCAGCCTTCAGCAAATACACAGACTGAGGGAGCAGAGAAACTCAGGCTTCTCAGGCATTAGAGGCTTCTTGTCTAGACTGAGGGTCATGTCCAGAGATGGATGTGCATCTGGGAGTGTCGCCATCATCTTTAAGCCCAGGCCTCTGCTTCTATGCCTAGAATAAGAGAGTGTCACCTCTGTCCTCAGAGAGCAAAGTGGATGCCACTACTCTAGTCTAGTAGCTACTTCCTCCAAACTGAGACACTCCTGCTTGGGGAAGGGGTGAGCTCTCATGACCCAGGAAGTTAAAGAAACTAAAAAGTTCAGAAAGCTCCAAAACTTAGAAAATTCCTCAAAGTTATTCCTAAGCAGCAAACGGTTGTGGGGCAGGAGGAGAGTTTACCAGGGACTGAAGGCTGGGCAGGGAGTTACAGAGACGCAGGCACTGAGAGTCATCGCCCCTGCTGGCGCAAGCTTTCCCAAGACACATGCCCTCATCCCATGCATGCTCCTATATGCGCTCCAAGTAAATGTATTTGTTCACCAGCTAGACCTGACCATAATCTAATCTGGTCTTTGGTTTGTCTGTATCCCATGTGAGGTGAAGAGAGGTCTGTTCACACTTCCCCAGGAACAAGAGAGCCACACTTCTGTTATCTCTGCATTGTGGCATGCAGGAGTGTGTGTGTGTGTGTGCGTGTGCATGTGTGTGTGTGTGTGTGGTGTGTTATTCTTGCTCCCAGTTTTCATGAATAGTTCTCTCTGAAGCTTTTGTCTACAAACCGGAGGGAGGCTAAGTCTGATTGTCTTAAGTAGTTGCTATTATCCTCTCAGCACGGTCTTCCTGCCAGCTACTTCATCGGTCCTGCTCGGCTTAGCATCAGCCTGATCTTGAGTTGGGTGTCCAGCCAAGATCCAGTTTGTGGCACTGTCTTGCCTTGCATTCTTCTCCCACTAAGGAATGTCATAGTGATGGGAGCCATGGTTGACACATCTGGAGTGACAACCGAAGGAGTCCAGATTTGAATTCTATATTGGATAGTGACTTTGGGGATCTGAAAAATAAGAGCCGACCCTTCAGGAAGGAAGAAAAAGTCCTCTGTGGATGCCCTGGCTGGTCAGATTCTGAATGTCACACAGGCATGAAGTGACAGCAGATATCTGAACCCAGGTGGTCTGGCTCACATGCTGCTAGGCTAACCTGCCCCTGGAGTCTCCTGTGCTGCCCAATCAGGAGGACATACTCCAACAGCCGTGGACAGTTATGTTGAGGACTTTAAAGAATCTCCATTTCTCCATGGAGAGACAAAAATATTTTAAATTCCAAATGTGTGCTCCAGAGTCATGGCATGAAAATTCTGCTAGACTCCAAATAAACCTTGTGCAGTCTCTTCCTGGTTTGGGGTTTGCACTTGAAGCAGATTGTTTTCCGTTACATCACGATGTGACGTGTTAGTGTTCCGACATTCATTTATAACGGCCACCCGCTGTGAATTCCTTAAGAGCTACTTTCTCATCCTGTACCGCTTCGTGCCATGGTCTAACCACTGCCATTTGCAAACCCGCGTGAACCCATTAACTAGAACATCTTTGACCCATTTGCAGATACTGTAAATATATTGACTGTCTACTGTACTCAAAGCCTGGGTCCAGTCTCTATGAAAGCAGCTGAATACGCAGTTAAGACAAGAACTATGGGCCTATCGATATAACGGTGGGAAGGAAGGCCAGGCTCATTCAAGCAGGCGAGAAAGCAAAAGGTGAACTGGGGTTCCCTTGTATGAGGATCTTCAGTGTCCGCTGAGGGTACGCAAATATTTCCAGCAGGCAGGCAGAGAGCCACTGAAAGGTTGTGTCAGAGGATAAGACACGGCTCGTTTTCTAGGAAGAAAACTGTTCTAGTGTGAAGGTGGCAGGGAAGGGACATCTCTTCTGAGGCTACTTCAGTGAAAGAGGAGGTGTTCTTGCATAGCAGGGCGGAAGTGGGAACGACGGGGGGGGGGGAGGTGGAAATGTCTGACTGTGATGGGACCAGTGTCACCCAACTTCTGATCAGCTGTCAGCGGCAGCGGGCATGGACGAAGTGTGTGAGGAGCTTCCATCGAGACGGGTTTGTAATGACGAGAAGCGGAGTAGCGGGCCTTCGTCCTCCTTCCAACCCAGCAGAAGCCTGATGTCATATGGCTACAAACCACATTTCATTCATCCCATCCTTAAAGTAATGTGTGATGGAGAAAGAGCCCTGGCTTTGCCTCCTGTCGTCAGTTCATCGTGTTGTTATAGGACAGGGCTAATTCTGTCAGTGTGAAGGCAGAAGGGAGGAAGCAGCCGGGAATGGGGACTGTGTGAGCAGTTCGAGATGAAGATACTTGAGGAATCCACCTCAGATGTTGGGAGAAGCATGACTCAGCCATGTAGAAGATATGACAGGGAAGGTAGGAAGGCTTCACTGATTGGAATCTCATAATAACAGATATCTCTGACAGGGAACATTTCTAGGCATGAAGGCCTTTCTTGGTACCTCAGGACCATTTCCTCCTTCACCGGAGCCTGGATCTTGGACTCGTGTACATCGTCTACCTTCCTCCTTCACTGCATTGCTTTGCTCTGAAATATTGGACTCTATTCTGGACTGGAAGCACGGGAAGCCAGAAACACAAAGGTTAATTCACACCCAGGCTCTGGACACAGAGTCAGCAGGCTGTGGGCCTCCTAAAATTAAACTCTTATGGGAGAATGTGGTACAAAAAGCAGACAAGACTGAGGGTCAGACTTCAGGCATGGGTGGCAACACAGAGTGTGTGGCCGGCGAGGGGATGGGAAGAAAGAACAAGAGGAGGAAGGACTTGTTATGGTGCCTCAAATGAATTTAAGCCACTATGTAGTGCTAAAGAGTCAGACAGTGAGAGAGGTGTGGTTATGTGTAAGCAAGAGACTCCAGGGTGGAAGGAGACAGGGGGGAGGGAGGGTTGTGAGGGAACACGGGGTGCTGTCGTGACAACCTAGATGAAGATGGCTGAAGGCTGCCATTGTGCTGCTTGGTTATAAGTAGTTATTGAGGATGTGACTTTTTGGGGCTTGGTGACCATGGCCTGGGAGGTGAGGGGTCTGCGGCCCAAGTTACACATAGTGGTAAATAGCTCTGTGTTCTCAGCCCATGTCATTTCTCCTTAAGGTGCAAAAGTCTCAGAGTGGCTCCTCCTTAGACTAATGACCATCCTGCCCCCCGTCCCTCACAAGTTGAAGAGGCTCTCAGACACATACAACCTAAACAAAAGCTGGCTTGCTGAAATGCCCCATTCATTTTACAAATCAAACTTGCAATTCAATTCCGGGAGAGCTAGGTTTCAGCTTGTGGCTGTCTGAGGCATCAGGGGCAGTGATAAGAAGGGAAGGTGGTCAGGACCCACCGCATCCGTGGAAGCGTTTAACAGGATGGGATTTGTGGGGAAAATGATGTGGAGGGTGGAATGAGGGAGATGTCACAAATCAGGAACAAAAAAGCACAGGCACAACTCCAAGCCTGGATGAAGGCTTGCCAGGAGGCCAGGTGCTGCTGCTGGAACCCACTCTATGCACTTGGCATTGCCTTCTGTCATGGCGGCTGCTTCCTGTGTCTGTGCTGAGAAGGCCATCTCCCCATAGATGCCTGTTTTAGCAAGAGCATAGAGGAGCTTGCCGAAGTGGAGGGGAGGGATGAAGAGCAATGGAGGGAGGGAGAGAAGAAGGAAGAGAGAGGGGAGAGAGGGGGGTCACTGTGGAGAGTTCCCTCAGCGTTCTGTCAGAGAGGTGACACAGGCCTGACTTCTCCATTCCTCCCATCATTCACTTTGCCCACCCAGTTCTGCCTCAGGGCGGAGCACTGCATTGTAAGGCCTGTGGAAACCCCTTGTTGGCTGGGCTCTTCCCATCCTCTGCCCCAGTGTAATCTTGGCTTTGCACCTCTGGAGCCTCCTCAAGGACACCTTCTAAGTCCTGGGCTGAGTGTGGGGTCACTGTCTTTTACAGGCAGAGGCTTCCTCCAGATGGTTGCTCCTTATGTCTCACAAGCTGCTGTTGGTTCTGTTTTGTTCCTGTGAAGAATCGTGAGGTGGAAAATGTTGCTCTTGTTTCAACCGTGTGTGTATGTGTGTGTGTGTGTGTGTGTGTGTGTGTGTGTGTGTCCACATGCAGAAGCACCTCAAATGGGCTTCATTCTTGAGCAGTGGATTGACCTCCCAGGAAGAAGACTCCAGTTTAGCTGGGGCCCTTTGTGGCTGTTTAGGCATGGAGGCTAGATCTCACTAAACTCTGGTGACTTTTAATCCCCGCCAGGGGATAAATGAACCAAAACTCGGCCAGCTGGTCGGCTCCTCAGCTAACTCTCAGTGTCTCTGGGTGTTGGGTGCCATAGAGAGGGGGAAGGGCACAGGGCAAGATACTGTCCTGGCCACAAAGCAGCATGGCTTGGCCTCTAACTTCTAGTCACTAAGTGCACGGTTAAAGGCATGTTCTCCATCTCCCTAAGACCCTCTCTCCCATCCTTAGAATGGAGAATCCATGTCCCTACACCTAAGCTTGCTGGGCATTCTGCGAGAGCCTACACAAAGCACCGATTAGCTGTGTCCGGTGCCCTGAACAGATGGACGAGCGGCAGGGGCAGCATCATTTCCTGCAGCAGCATCTTGATCTGACAGAAACAGCTTAAGGGAAGAGATATTTATTTGGGCTCAGGGTTTCAGACAGTTTTGGTCAATAGTGGCGGAGAAGCTGTGGTGGGATGTGCGGTACCTCTCATGGTGGCCGATACATATGGTAGAAGCTGTTCACACCAGAGCATGGCAGGAACCAGGGACCAGGTTTCACCTGCAAAGGTCCATACCTAGGCCTTTCTTCTTCCTGCTCCTGGGCCTCCCTGGGCCTCACCTGCTGCAGGCTCCTCCCCTCCACCCAAAGCACCCCCAGCTAAGCAGTAAGCATTGGTGTAAAACTGTCAGGGGTGTTTCATATTCAAACAAGACCGCTATTGTTCTAAAAGAGGTTAGCTCTAGGTAGTATGGGAAGACCAGAGATGGATTCTGAGGGTGCTATGCCAGAAGGCCAAAGTAAACCCCAGCCCAAACGAACAGCCAACCCTGCCTCACCCCACGTCAGCATATCACTCACAGGTCAGTCCTGAGACCTACACGAGCATTCTCCAAAGGGTTAGGAAAATGTTTCCTTTGGCGGAGGGCTGCTGTAGTCAAAAATAATGAAGGACCATACTGTCACAAGACTTTATTAGGGCTCCTACTCTGCATTGGACGACAACATCTCTGAAACATAAATGGGGATGTTTGTGACATGCAGAGAGTAGGCCCTACACACAGAAGCAGGTCTCTCTGGGTTCCCTGCCCCACGGAGTGACAATTATGGTACCCATGTTAAACATCTTCAAAGAGAAGTAACTTGCCACAGTACCGCACTAATGCTTGAAATAAAGGTGCAGCCTCTGCTGAGTGGATGCCAGCATTTACGATTTCAAATAGCAGCTCATAAGATCCCAGAAGGAATCTCAGAACTGTTTCCTGCTTTCTTTGCTAGTCCTACTTAGAATTTTTAAGATTTTTCCCCCTTCCAGTATAATTGTATCTGCTACTGGGGAAAATGACCACATAGAGCAGAAAATTCAAAATAACAGGGCTGAAACATGATTGTGATATTTCTCAAATAAAAAGTCTAGAGGCAGGCAGGTTGGGCTGCTATGCTGGGAGCAGACCTCAGTCTTTCTCCCACACCATTCTGTGATAGGGTTTCCACTCCTCCCAGAATCAGAAGAATTCTGTAAGCTGTGACACGAGCGTCCCCTAACCTGGGTACTGCTTTTCTTGCTGGATTCCCAGGAGGAAAACCCCCATCCCATGGGACATCCAGGCATTCCGAGTGATGGTGAGGGTCAGGGTACAGCGGACTAGGATGTGGAGGGAAGCATGCGCATCAGGAAGCAAACACGCGGGAGCCCCTCGCTAAAACCGGAGGGTGGGAATAGCCCACGACCCTGTGCTTATGCTGACAGGAAATGACAGGCAGCAACAGCTCTCTGCCTCTCTTCTCTCCTCCTCTCAAAGCAGAGCCATTTGATTGCTAGAAGTTCTAGAATTTTCAGATCAAAGCAGTATCATAACTTTAAAATTTCACCACTATTGCATCAACGATAACGCTGAGCATCTTGCTGCTGCCGTTCTAGACTTCCCTTTGTGTGCTCACACGCATGCATACGTTCCCAAAGGCAATGGGACGAGGGGCGGATACTGCTTTATTCTACACTCGTTGACTCGGCCATATAAGATGAACATTTTCTGTATCAGTAAACGTGGGTCTGCTTTAGACTGCTGGTACTCATGACTAGTTAACACAAGCCAGACTTACTCAAGCTACGGTTGAGTGTTTCTGGTTTTTTATGAGTTAATGCTGAGGTGAATGTCTACAGAGCTATGTCTCTAAACACTTCTGTAATTACTGACTTGGTGTAAATAGAGTCCTCGGAATGTAGATACCTTAAAGATGTGGCTAATATGCTGGGATAGCAAAAGGGAGGGTCTCTGGGTGGCCAGATTAGATCCCAGAGCAGCCATGTTGTGGCCAGTGGATTTATAACTGCTTCATCCCCCGGTGTTTCACTCTGTTGTGGCAGTGGGGTCGTAGGAGAGGTGTGGTCACCATGTGACACCCCTCCTCCCAAGCATGGGACACAATAGTATTGGCCCTTCAATCAACGGTATGAGGGAACCATATTCATATCAGAACCAGCCAGGCAAAGTGCAACTGAGAGAGACAGAGACTGAGGTACTGAGAGAGCTACACACGGTTTAGAAACCTCGTCATCCCAGGGGGTGGAGAGCCTGACCTGCTTCCTGCTGGACCGAGTCCTAAAGCTACTGTTACCACCCAGCTTCCAGTAAGATCGTCGGGGGCATCTGTCCGGCCCACACGGGCACAGATCCCTAGAGATGGCTTCACCAGATCATCTTAAATTTCCCACCTGCCTTTCGTGGAACTCTGACATAAGAAACACTTTCTAAAGACCTCTGTACCTTTCGCTGGTCTGTCATTAGATGCGGTGACAGTCCTCTTACTCAGTGACCTTTCTGTAAATGACCGTACATCAGTTGCTCTTGCAGTTAGCACAAGGAAGGGAACACGCCTATCCGGTTAAACACGTTATTTAAGGATGAGAGATAATGACCAATACATATTGAAGGGCGTTTAGCATTTTTCCTCTGTCTGCTAGGAAGCTCAGATTTGATTCGTTTTGTGAATATGGTAATTACCTTACCCTTTTACTGTTTTCTTTCTCACTATATTTGAATTTGATGTGTTTGAGTAGCATAAGCATAAGATACATACTTTTAGGGAATTGACTGGATGTGTCCTGTGATTAAATCTTAAATGAAACAATTCCATCTTGCCTGGAAAGCAGAACTTACTTTCCCATGCTTTCCCATGCAGCCAAGAAGCCTCTCTTCTGTCCCTTCTGCCTGGCTTCTGGCTGGCAGTGGCACCTAGCCTGCCTTTCTATCAGTCCACCCTGGCCAGCGTCCTCAGGAAGCCACACTCACTGCCTCTGTTCCCTGGCCCTTTTGGCTTGAGATGTTTTCTATCGTTTCTATATTTCAAAGCTTTGTGGTAAATAATCAATTCAAACCAGCACCGAGTCTCTCTTTCTGTAATTCTAAAAACCCATTAAATTATATTGTTGGGAGAAAACAATAGCCGTGCTAATCATGCTCTGTGCATGCGCATCTTAATTTCCCCAGAGGCCCGAATATGAATTTTTACTAACATGTTAATTTTGTGTGTTAATCAGTAGCTGTAGGCCGAATGAATGGATTGACTATGTAAAACTGTTTGATATTGAAACAACTCCTTTTGACCCCCTCAAATTGGCTTCATTCCCCTAAAGACGGTTAAAGTTAATTAAGCACTCAATAGGTTTATGGTGTTTAAATTAAAATATATTACTCCTCATTGTGTAGTCATCAAGTGAGAAAGACATCCTCCTCCTGGCTGCCTGGCTGGCTAATGGGCTTATCAAAATTCATGATGTAATAAGAAGGCCGACAAGTGCATAAGAGAACCTGGCTGTCACTCAAGGAAAAACACTGACCACCTTTGCCCACTAGAGGGCAGAAGAAAGCCACAAATGGCCACACTGGCGCAGCAGTCTGAGGAACTGGAGGAGCAAGGTGCCTTGTAGGCATTTGTAAACAAAATGTTTTGTTACCATCCCCACCCCCAGCCCCAGTGCATAGTCTAGTCATGTCCCAGTTTGTCCAATTCCTCTTCTTTCCTGTCACACGTTACAATGGTCTACCTCCTTGGATGCCCTTGTGATGGTAAATTAACAGGAAAGGGTTGGCTTCAGGGTTAAGAGCACTTGCTGCTCTTGCAGAGGACCCAAGTTCAGTACCCACACCAGGTCATCAAATGACTCACAGTTCCAGGGGGTCTGATGGCATCTTTCCCTTGGCCTCCAAGAGGGTGCACACACACACACACACACACACACACACACACACACACACACATTTTTTTTTTAAACTAACAGCAGGATGACGCAAAATTAGGCCTACTGACTCCCAGAAGAAATATCATTCCTTCCTAAGTCAGGATAGTTTGACAGTGAACTTTTTGTTGTGATGGTTGTGGTAAGCCAATAGAGGCCTATGCTCCCAAGATAGTGGCTGTTCTGGTGTAGTACAGAGAAAACATAAGAGGACATTTAGCTCTTCTGTGTAGGAAGACACACGGGCCACTCAGAGGCAGAGTTAGCTTTTCTGTCCCAGAGAGGCAGTGTTTCGTGGCTGAGATGGCAGTGGGACCTACAGGAATAGCCACTGTGCATGGGACCCAGGCCCTGCTGGCTGATCAGAGCTCTGCAAACGGCCAGCCCCTCCTCTGTCCAGCAGACAAGATGGCTACCTGTGGTCAGTTTTAGATATAAGACTGTTAATAAGGGTTATTAGGGCTTCAGAGAATTCTAGCTAATCAATCTGTAACTTGTTTTCTCAGGTTTGTTTCCAGAAGGTTATACTTTTATCCAGTACTTAAATTTGTATCTGTCTCCCTTTCTTTCCCTGTGTGAGGGGAGAGTGTCCTTTAAGGGATCAGTAGTCATGAGTGTTGGACAGCGGGAGGTTAGGATGACAGGATGATTAAATAAACCCAATACAAGCAGAGCTTGAAGGACACCAAGTTACAGTAGATGGAGGCAGTTAGCACCCTACCCAACATCAGGGAAAACCATCCACAAACATAAGCACCAAAGAACCCTGCCATCAACACTACAAGAACAGAGATTCTGAGTTTCAGAACATTCCATTTGGAAAAAGTATGGCCTGGGACTAAGACAAAGAAGTCAGGAAAGAGAATTGCAAAGCCTCCAGTTGGTTGCTGTCTGGCCTGGAAGGTTTGCATCTGAACTCACATGGGGTCCTGTCCTGTTTCTCAGGAAAGAATGTGAGGGGCAGAGGTCAAACGCACACTGAAGGGCAGAATTAAGCCTTGGGCTATGCTCTTCAGAGGCTAGACTCAAGGCCCGGGTCTGGGTGAGGGGAAATTCCTTAATCCAAAGCTGCAGAGGGGTCTGGCATGTGCCCACACTCTGGGTGACCTAAGAAGAGTCTTCAAGGCATGACTGAGCAGAGGAAAAAGCTGGAGATGTAGGAGGCAGAAGGCAGAAGGCAGCATTGCCATAGGAGAGGAAGGACACCATCCTGACCTCCGGGCCTAGCCTCCAGGGACCTGACTGGGAGCCTGACAGGAGGGAGGCTTGTGGATCAGAACCCCCTCTCCAGGTCCTGCTTCAGCAGACACTCAGAAGCCTGCCTGGGCCAGTTTTCATTTGGGGATTGGAAATACCATTCCAGGTCTTGAAGAAACTGAGTCACAAAACCTTAGCAAACCAGCCAGACATTTGCTCTGCAAATCTTAGAGCCCAGCCAGGAAAGGGCTACTGGAGAATGACTGTGGGTATGTGAATCCTAAACAATTGTTACCACTAGCACCTGGTGTTTAGGGTCTGTCCTCACAGTTTTCTTTCTAGATTGACTCCCACAGACTCCTTTGACTACAAACCCATGGACAGGGCCCTCTCATTCACTGGGTTAACATGACGTCCCCCATCCCCCCTGCATCCTCTCTTTCTTAAAGTTAACCAGTAACTGGCCTTTGTGCTGCTCTGCCTCTATAAGAGGAATTTCCCAGGGGTAGTTCCCTCCGGAAGCACTTCTGATGTATTTTTTCCTTTCTCTCAGTCTATAGAAAACCTTTCACGTCCCTTTGTGTCCCCTCACTTCCCACTGCCACCGGGAATGTGCCAGCCTGCTTGCTTTTTCTCTGTACTGCGGATAGGGCTTTAGACATCTCTCTCTAGTCACTTCTCTGACAGTCAAATGGCCCAGGAGATTTAGGGCTCCTCTAACAAGCAATGCTTTCTGGTGACTCTCTGGTGGAGAAGTGGCAGGCAGAGAGTAGGGATAATTACATCTGAAGTTTGTTAGTTATTCATTTGTGCAGTTTTCCCCCTTTGTGAGGCATTCTCCATCCCCCCCTCCCCGCCATCCGCCCCACCAAAAGCTCACAGAAGGACCAGTAAAGGGCGGAAAGTCTACAGAACCAATTGGCTGGAAAAGAAAAGACAATTGGAATCTCACGACGTCAAGCCTTCACAGCACCCACTTAAGCTAAACAGATTTACAAAGTTCCACAGAAAATAACTGTGTGACTTACTAGAGGATTTTCCACACAAAGTTTGTGTTTGATTTCCAGTATGTTCTATGCACTACACCCTCCCCTCAAAACCTAGCCCAACCTGATCACGACCTTTCCCCCCATATGGGCCAGAGGTGGCATTGGGGTCAAATCCAAGGCTGTGGGGCTCTCGGGCCGCAGTCTGCAGCTTAGGCAAGCTCTGATATAGCACCCTTCTGCTGCCATCTCTCCTAATTTGTGTGCTTAATTGACAGCTTGTTAACAGTTCATTAGGAACACTGAAAACCATGTGGCAAAAAACAGATCCATCTAACAGAGAATATGCAGTCCTTCTTGTTTACTTGGAAAAAAAAAATGCCAGGAACAAAACACGGAAGTCAATGCAGCTCATGGCCTCCTTTGAAAGTGATGTTCCCCAGTCCCAAGATGCCGAACTCACTCCTGGCTGAGCCTTTGATCTGGCAGACTGGGAACCCACAGGCTTGTGAGGGGACATCACAAGGATCCTCAGGGCAGCAAAAGGAAGACTCATCCATCTGTGAAGACAGATGGACCACCTCTGAGGCCCTGGGGACTGGGGCTGCTTCTAATCTTCCCAGCCCTCCCACTCATCCCAAGTCTCTGGAGACCTTTGTGGGAACTTCAGGTGAAGCCAGCTGCGGCACAGCACCCTCTGCCAGGCCCTGCAGGGGAGCTCACTCCCCCTCTGCTTTGCCCTCATCACTCCATCTGCTGGGTAAGACCATGACATGCTGTGGTTGCTAAGGAATCACACAGTGCCTCTTGCGATTTCTCCATCCCCATCACTAGAAAAACGCAGGTTGGAGTCATAGCTTTCTCATGGTCTATAGATGTGGCCTTCTCAACTGCTCCCTCACCTCCTCCTCCTCCTCCTCCTCCTCCTCCTCTTCCTCCTCCTCCTCCTCCTCCTCCTCCTCCTCCTCCTCCTCCTCTGCCCCACCTCCTCTTCCTCCTCAGTTCTAGACTCACAGTATCCAAACCTGATCTGAGAATTGTGATTATCACAAGAATTCTATGATAAGAATCCAATATGGTTTCATTGCCTCCAATTACCAAGGACCTACTTTGTTCCGAGACGCGTGCACACAGTCGCGAGCAGCCTCTGCCTTGGTAGATGTCAGTGGTTATTAATTACAGTAATTGCTACAGATTATAAACTTGGGAAGAGTGTTCCATCTTTTAAATAAATGTGTTATTTTTAAGCGTCCTGGAGCAGAAAGTCGCTGAGGAGCATACTCCAGTCTTTTTTTTTTTTTTTCAGAAGATATCATTAGCTTTGTTAGCCCTTAAGTCCTTTATGCACATGGGGCAGGCCTGTCATGAGGAGAAACTTAAGGGGAAAAAAATCATGTAAACGATGTTTCGTAGACATTTGACATCTCGAGCTTCCAGAAGTCACTTTACTAAGTGTGAGAGATATGTTCGACCTCCTGCTCACCAACCTCTGCTCGCACAATCTGGGTTAACTAGCTGATAACCTGAGCTTTCCTCATAAAGATATGTCTACAATGTTTAACTTTGATGAGGCATCGATATCTTCACATTCCTAGTTAACGTGCAGGCCTCTGCCAGAGAGGTCTTGGGGAGTTCTCCCAGGAAGGGTGGTGTGCTAGGTGGGGTTTATTTAGCTGTAGGAGTCCCACCATTAATGACAGTTCTTTGGGTTGAAATTAATTTGGGGTGACATGGTTGAAGCTACTAGAAAATTTAGCAATTTCCTAGTTGAATACCCATACACTAGGCAGCGTAAAGAAACAAGCTTGGACAAGTCTTGTTGATTGTGGTGGACATTTTTCACGGCCTCTCCAATATCTACCCACAGCTACTTACAAACCTGATTTTTCCTCCACGGGATTCAGTCTTCTTCAGATTTAAGCCCTATAGTTAACGTTTTCTCCAGCTCCTGAGGTAGCCTATGCTACCTATCTCTTGGAATGATTGGTTCAAAGATGCGCGTGTGACCCAGGACTGGTCAGTAGCAGAATGTGAACCCAAGGGTTTGTGGGACACTAGTGGAACAGGCAGGCCATATAGTCCTGTGCTGGGTGGTGCTGAAGCTGCACCAAGTCCTTACAGAGACTTCTTCCACTTCCTGTCTGAGCCTTGCAGATCTGGAGGCTGAGATCCGAATTCTTAGGAAGTAGTGTTCCCATCACTTGTCACTTACAACAGAAGACTCCCTAACTGCTAACCTGATGAAATGCAAAATGAGGTGACAGGTTAGTGACAGTTATCCAGACACACCTGTGGAAGCCTTGGGGCAGTAGCTCAGGGTGGCAGAACCAGTAGATTTTTCTCAAGCCTGGCAGAAGTATTCACAGCAGACCCCAGGTTACTGTGCTGTGGGTCTTGCAGACCAGTGTCTGCCGTGCTCTCAGATGGGTCATATTTCATGATTCTGAGCCTGTTTCCTTGCCTGGTGTAGAACAAGCCCACCCCTCTGCATTGAAGGGCAGACCAAGGCAGTAGGCCTGTAAGTGACTTGGGCCACTGTCCCCTGAGTAATGGAGCAATTCTGAGTCTGAACTTCGCTTTCCCTGGAGGGATAACTAGAGATAATGGAAACATGTAGACGTACTGGAGCCTTAGGTGCCACCTGGTTTGGTACAGTAGCCAGCAGTCACGTGCGGATGCTGCTTGTGTGAACTGAGAGGTTTGGGAATGGGCAGCTCAATCATACATGCTCCTATGAAATACATGTCTAACCAAAAACATTCTGGGTGGCTCTGGCTAAATAAGGTACATTATTCATACGAATGGTACCTATTTCTACTGCTGAGGATAGAATATAGAAAAGGTACACTGCTTTGCATATGGTGGCTCCCATTATATTGTAACTGCATTGCGCCCCCTAGAGGGCTGAGATCATATTTTCCTTGCTTTGCCTCTGGCTCAGAGAGAGCTTTCCATTTTGGGTTTTGAATAATGAATCATGACTTGAAATGGCCATTAAGGGCTGTGTTGTCAGTCAGCCATGGCCTGTATTTGTGCTGTGGGTGAGGAGCCTTGCTATAGCGCTTGTGCACTCATGTGCTGGCTTCTGAGGAAGGCCAAAACTTTGTTAGTAAAGGGGCATTTTCCTTCAAGAAGGCAACCTCCCAGGGGACAAAATCCAGGACATCTGATAAGTGGAGGGTGGAAGGCAGTCCTCACTGGATGGCAAGAGGAAATTCTGTCTTTCTCTTGGATTCATCTCTTTGGATCTGGACAGAGAATGTTCTAGATGTGTCTGAGGACACTTCTGGAATGGGTGAGAACCAGAGTTTCTGAGCCTGGGAGTGGATGAGGAAAGGGAGCTGGGGCCCAGTGGGTAATAGAAGGAAGAGCTAAAACCCTAATCCTGCCTGGCTAGCTGTGTGTCATGTGTGAGAATGTTGCTGCCAGGTCTTGCTTGAGTTGGGACTTCTGGTCTAAGTTTGACTGGCCAGTGTGGTCACCATTGGAGAGCTTTGTGAGCCCAGGCTACCCCCCTACAGAGATGCTTGCTTGGCAAATCAGAGTCTGCTGCTTCGGCAGCTGGTTTTGTTGTTTGTTTGTTTGTTTGTTTGTTTTTTTTGCTTTTTGTTTTTTGAAACAGGATTTCTCTATGTAAAAACCCTGGCTGTACTGGACTCTCTTTGTAGACTAGGCTGGCCTTGAACACACCAGAGATTCAAAGTGTTGGAAATAAATGCCACCATCAGGCCCAGCAACAGCTGGTTTTTAAACCATCTGACCCTGAAGTATGTCTGGTGCAGACCAAGGTGGTGACATCCGCAAGCAATTGGGTGATAGGAACTGACATTCTCTAGCCTGCGTTTTGCTTTCAGGCCCCGTGCCAGGTCGAGTTTATGGTATCCCATGACTATCCCACTGGGAGTTGTGATGTCCTCTCTGCTTAGCTAAGTCTGTTCTGTTTCTATGTTGGCTGTTGCACCTACTGTTTGCTGATACAATTGTCTGTGGCTCTGTGCCTTCTGCCCTGCTGTGTACCTATGAAAGGCAGGGTTCACATAGCTCAGGCACATTGTCTGACACGTGCCCAATAGATATAGGTAGGTAGGTAGACAGACAGACCGACGTATGTGAAGCTGGGGACTGAACCCAATGTTGTATGCATGCTAAGCAAGCCCTCTACCATTAAACCATACCCCTTACAGAGTCTCAATTGTTTTTTTAAAAAGGCAAGCTCTCTAGCACTAAGTTATACAATCAGCTGCCAAACTATTTTTTTTAAAGAAGGTAAACTTTATGTAGGTTAAACATATGAACATACTGACATTCCTAGGTTTCCCTCTCTACTGGCTAGCAGACACTTTTTAGTCCCCCTCAGCCTATTTAGAAAATGGTGTGGCGATACCAAAGCCTTTCCCTTCATTCATCATCTGGGGCATTTCCCTTGCATCTGGCTCTTAGCTCAGTGCTGGGCTTCAATAATGTAAAGTGCTTAGCTTTGTCGAATGTATGTGCACAGCATGTACACATCTGCATGCCCATCTATGCATGAATGAATCTCTTGTCCTGAATGCTCTTGGCCCTCTGTTCAGCTCTTAGTGAGGAAATACTGCCTTATTGCCTCCTTGGACAGACTGGAGAAACTGCATATGTAAACATATGTTCCTTACCCAGTCCTGAATGGAAGTTGATGTCAGCGGAATTCAGGAGGCCGTGTCTTGGTTCAGCCTGATGGACCAGCAGTGGGGCTCAGGCAAGTGCTTCAGTTGGCTGGGTTACCCAGATCTGCCCACATTTTAAAGCTGACTATGGACAGATGACTGACCCACATCACAGTCATGGGATTGGTAATGCCCCCACCCTGCTCCCACAGCAGTTTGGATGAATCTTCTTACTCAGCCTCGAAGAAGCTCAAGGAATGGATGGCACCGGCTGTCACTTAAGAAGTAATTCAATCAAACTTAGTGATTCTTAGCTGAACCTTGTAAATCACCAGCTTTCCAGGATGGCAGTTTACAGGGTTTTCTGGATGACAAAACTGTAGGGTTGGCCATTTTGTTTGAGAGCTCCAAGGGGATCGGAGCTCGGTATTTACTTTGAAAGTGCTTTTCAAGTTTGACATTCTCTACAAATTACTTCCAAAGTTAAACAATTCAATGTGGTTTGTCAGAAAAATCTTGGGCATCGTAGATGTCTTAATCCATGTCCTGGTAGAGCTCAAGGCACCAAACTTTCCAGAAATCGTGAGTGAGAGCCAGGTGTTTACCTCTCATGGAGAGATGTTGGAACTTGTAGCTTTCTGGTTCACTGGTAACTCTCTCCAAATCACGAGCTTTAGGATGACACTAAGGAAGATTGGCAGTTTAATAAGAAATTGCATCGATTCCTCAGATCAAATCAACTGCTTCTGTCATCGTTTTTTCATCTGTGCCCAAAGACCTAAACTCAACCCCGGATTCATTTTAGAAGCTCATTCTTCTCCTGCTCAAGACTGTCGGTCTTCCTTGATTTGCTGTTTTAGCCTCTGTCCATCTCCCATCCAATCTGTCAGTTTCCAGTTTGTGACTGGGTGGACACACTTTTCCACCCTCAGAGAAATCCCACTGAGAAGCCACAACATGGCTTTCTGAGATAAATGACTCTGTCTTCCGGACTCTGGTTTGCAGCCTCACAATTCTCCCTGTTCCCCCGTTGATGTTCTCATCTCTCCCCGATGGATGCAGTCTTCTCTTCTTGGAGGACGTGCACTGCCCTCATTAGGGCCCAGAGCTAGATGTGGTGAGCTCAGTGCCTGTCATGAAGTGTTTCCTCAGCTTTGGAGTGCCAGCGGTTTAATGGTGTGCGTTCGCGCATGTGTACGTGTGCTAGGGATAGAGCCGAGGGCCTTGTGCATGCTAGATGAACCTTAACTCCTGAGCTAACACCCTTCCCCTCCTCCTCAGTTTTTCTTTAGGGGATGCAAGTTGGGGTAACCTAGGAATTTTTATAAATTTGAGGTAGAAACATTGCTTTATCTTATCAGGTGATTTCCGTGTTTGTCTGCAAAATTGGAGTAGAAAACTCTCCCTCTCACTGTCTTTTTAAAGAAATGTATTGTTTTGTGCACATGGGTTGCCTGTTTGTATATCCGTGCACCACTGGTGTGCCTGGTGCCCTGTGGAGGCCAAAAGATGGCCCCAAATGCCTGTAACTGGAGCTACAGATGATAGTGAGATGCTGTACGTGCCCTGGGAATTGACTCCAGATCTTTTGGAAGAATAGTCAGTGCTCTTAACCCCTGAGCCGCCTCTCCAGCCCACTTGTTTGTCTTCTTGTTGGTAGCTAATCTGCCTGGGGTAAGAGGAAATCTTAATGTGGTTTTAATTTGCATTCCCTGATTGCTAAGGATATTAAACAGAAATATCTAACTCACTGGCCCATTTACTGATAGGGTAAGTTTCTAGTATATGGCTTTAAGTGTATTTATTTGTTATTTTTATGAGTACATGTGTATGCCTGTGTGTTTATATATACCACTTGCATACAGGAGCCCTAGGAAGCCAGAAGAATGTGTTGGGTACCCTGGAACTGGAGTTATAGGTGTCGTGTGTCACATCATGTGGGTACTGGGAACTGAACTCATGCCCTCTGGAAAAGCAGCAAGTACTCTTAACCTCTGAGCCATCTCTCTAGCCAATACTTTTTGGCAAAAGAAAAATTATATATGACAAGACTTTACTTATTTGCCAGACTCTGTCTCAATATTTACCTGAACAACAGCAGCCAGGGTTCCGGGCTTTGCCTCGTGCACTGTCCCTTGGGCTTGTGGTGGGCTGACTTTCCTTTCAATGCTCCCTCTGACTACTCCAGAGACTCCCCAAGTCAGACTTCCATAGCCTCACGTGAGTCAGTGTCTTCTTTCCAGGGGGAGGCCTATGTGAGAAGTCCTAGGTGGGCAAGCAAAGCCTGATGCTGCTGGTGGCTGGGGGTGGCTGGGGGTGGCTGGTCGTGGCTGGGGTGGCTGCTGGTCCCTCTTCTCCAGTGCCTATGCACTTGTCAGAAAACTGGGAATTGCAAAAGATGAATTTGAGAATGAATGCCAAGATGTTTGCTAATTATAATTTGTATTTCATTACACTGTGCAAAATGTCAGTGCTAAAATCATTTTAAGTTAATAAAAAATACCAAGAGGCACTACATAATTTGCTTTCCATGTGTAATTTGGCATACTTCTTTAGATGCATTTAGTGCCACATGTGGCCTTTCAGAATAACTTGCAGAGTATCTATAATGCACTACAGTACTTCCCGGAGCGCGACTTTAGGGTCACTGTGAGTTTTAGGATACCAAGAGTGTGTTTGTAGAGGACGGACTATAAACCGTTCCTGTAAGTTCTTATGATAGCATAAAAGCAAAAAGCTCATTTTTGAAATTTTTTGTTCAAATCTCTTGTCTGACTGTTTTAATCTTCATGCCTATCTTAATTACCATCAACGTCTTTTCAACTACTTTTAACATTTGGGTTGTAGATTTCTCTTCAGGAACACTCCCCGGAAGCGGTCAGCTGTGAATTCTAGCCTCTGAAGCTTTGGGTTTAGTTTGGTTGCTGTTGAAGGACTTTAAGAGTGACATTCATTTTTCTCTTCCATACAGTCTCATGGAAGGGCATTTAGACAAAGTCCTGAAATGCTCATTTGGTCTTCAGGTCAGCACTGAGTCCACTATTAGAGAACTATAAAGTAAGAATTCCCTCTCCACCTTCTTCCCTGGGGATTCTCTTCTGAGAGCTGGCCTCACCTGGTTGCACTGAACTGCTCAGCTGTGGTTCTGGCCCGGATCCTTTTGTGCTCCAGGCTGCCGGCTTACAGTTGTAATGCACAATTAGCACCAAAGCTCGGGCAGATAACAAGAAGACCAGCATAAAGCAGTAAGCAGAGCAAATAGCATTCCAGGCTGGATTTAATCCCAAAGGCCTGGCACTCAGGAGCAGGGAGGCACAAAACCCCAGAAGCCAAGATAGTTCTCCAGCTTGGTATGAAGGATTAAAGTTGTAGATATTAATCTCTGTGTAGACCCACACTGCTCAAATTCTAGACAGTCAAGACTGCATGCAGAGTGGGTAAGCATTCGTTTAGAGCTTCAGAGAGCTGGGGTAAAATCATAAGCCTCCTAAGCTTAGTGTGGTAGCCGAGCAGCTCTCCAGGCTGACAGGTAGCAAGGGGGATGGATAGTCGGAGAAGGTGGGAGAGTGAAGTCTTCAGGAATGGGAGCCCTGGGACTTAGCACTCTAAATTATAGGGGACAGCTGCTATTTTGAACTCTATGTGTCACCTTCTTCCTTTAAGAGGGGAAAGAAGTGTGGATAAAAATACTTTGGGGTGGGGACACAGCTGTCAGTAAAATGACTGCTATGTAAGTATAGCACTCTGGAGTTAGAGGATCCAGACCTGACATAGAAGCCAGGTGCGGGGGCATGGAATACACCTGTGACCCCAGCTGGGAGGAGGCAGACAGGTGGATCTTTGAGGCTGGGTCTCTCAGCACACATCATATAATTCTGTTTCTGTCTCTCTGTCTGTCTCTCCACCTCTCTGTCTCTGTCTCTGTCTCTGTCTCTGTCTCTGTCTCTGTCTCTCTCTCTCTCTCTCTCTCTCACACACACACACACACACACACACACTCACTCCACCACCACATACATGAACAGGCACTTATATCCATCCACACAGTCAATTCCTCCAGACGTTCCTGGGGCAAGACACCAGTGCTTCTGTTCCAGATAATAAACACTTTAAGCTCTCATAGCTAGGAGAGGGGGTGGGGTGGGGAGTGGGCAGGGAAAATCACATGCCCAAGTTCACACAGGCACAGACATGGGATGCTCTGCCCACCCCTATGCCTGACCCTGGAATACACTTCCCACAAGTCTCCTTCCACTGGTCTTTTCGAAGGTTGTCATCCCAGAAAAGCACCTTTGGTCAGGCCTCGAGGATTCCTTGGAGTGTTCTTCACTGTCTCCTTTACTGTGCTAAGCACAGAGAGAAGCCAGAGAGAAGCCAAGCTGAAAGAAGCGGGGCTCAGGCTTCTGAGCTTCTCCTGCTCACTTGACATTGCTGTTGGGGCCTTCAGTGAGGAGTTTGTAAGTCTGGCAGCACAAGGTAGAGGGATCCACTCATCTCACTGCCACTGAAAGGCAAAGAGAGGGCGAGAGGGCAAGAGGTCCACATACCCCCTCGCTCAGGACATTCTCCAGTGGTCTAACTTCATTCGACAAGGCCCCAACCTATGAGCCTTTGAGCAAGATCAAGACCCAGGCTTCAAGCTATGGAAGCTGCCATGTGAAGAATCTGGGTATGGGGACTGGGTGATTCGAGAGAGCAGAGATGGCTTTGCCGCCAGAGGAGAGTCAGGTTTCCTCATATAAACCCAAGCACCTGGGTCTAGAGATGTGGGGGGTACTTAAGAGAGTGTGAGATCCTGACTGGTCAGCTGCATAGCAACTAGATCTCAGTTGCTTTCTCTCCCTGTGCACTCTCTAAGACTGTGTGCAGAGCTGGGAGGTGATGGCTTATTAATTACATTTTCTAAATGGTAACCGGAGGGATGGTTTTCTCCCCAAAATAGACACTGAAGATTCAGAGATGCTCAGGGGTCAGTAATCGACCTTATTGTCTTTATCTTCTGATTAAGCTGGAGAAGGCTGACAGGCTTGGGGGTGGGGGTGGGGTGTGTCAAAAATGCTTCAGAACTATGTCCAGCCTCAAAACTGCAATTCTCATACAATTCCATCTAAAGGAATTGACAGCTTAGAATCGCACTGAAATTTCAAAAGCCTTTCCAGTTAATTTCTCTGTCTGTTTGTCTCTGTCTCTGTTTCTCTTTCTCTCTGTGTGTGTGTGTCTCTGTCTGTCCGTCTCTATCTCTGTCTCTGTCTCTCTCTCTGTCTCTGTTCTATCTGTTTCTGTCTCTGTCTGTCTGTCTGTCTGTCTCTGTCTCTGTCTCTGTCTCTGTGTGTGTGTGTTGTGTTATGAGTCTATATGTATTATGTGTACACTCTGTGCATGTTCACCTGCATGAGCCCATCCAAAGGCCATCAAGTGTCTTCCTCTGTCAGTCTAGGCTTTATTTACTTGGGGGAGGGTCTTTCACCGAGCCTCAAGTTCACCCTTTTAGTGAAGGCTGGCCTGGAGTCCATCCATCTCTGCCTGCCAGTGCTGAGGTTAGAGTTCATCTTCAGTGCTGGGGACTTGAACTCAGATCCTTCCTTGTCCTTGCACAACAAGCCCCTTTCCCCACTGGGTCATCTCACCAGCCCCTCGAGTTAATTTTTAACAGAGCTCAGTGGGGGCAAGGTAAAGATGCAATCCTTTGTTTTGTACCCAGGCCATTTAAGAATCTACATGCTAAATGGCATTTTAGTGCCCGGAGGGTGCCTGTTTTCCCCATATAGCTCCCTCTAACCTGTAAGCTGGATGGGACTAAAGCACAGGGTGTTTTTATACCCTAAGTAAGTGGGTATTTTACAAAGCTTAACTATGTGGAGGGTGCTCTCTGCATGGTTTAAGAAATCTTTTAATAAGCCTGTGAACTCTGGAAAGTAAATCACTGCCCTCCAGAGGTTGCCAGGAGTTGTTTTTGTTTGCTCAACGTGAAGAGAGCTAATCCTCCATCCAGCTCCTCTCCACATGTACTCCTGCTTTAGGGTATTAGTCTTCCACACAGTATCATTATTAGGTCTTTCTCCAGTTTTCATGGAGTGTGTTTTAATAGGAGAAGGGGATTTTCCCATGATTAAGAAGGAAACTAGACTGGGAAAGGTTTTTAATGCATAAAATGATTCTCTGCAGATAGAAAGAGGATTCTCTGAGGATTAGTCAGGGAAAAGGAGAAACAGGAGGTAAATGCCTGGGTGCTGACAGGTTCAGCACTCCACAAGTGGCTGTGAAGCAGGCCTCTCCTGCAGGCTTGGGGCAGCTAATTGCTACAACACAGGAAGAGCATTTTCCCCAGAGACCTATACCTGCACAGGCCTAATGCTCACCCTGAGAGAAGTGTCACAGTGGGGACTCAGCATAATTTGCTGATATGATATCAAAAATAGCATTAAGGTAATTACAGGTGGCACATGTAATATTTCACAGGAGAAATTGCACTTCTTTTTTTTAGTAACCTGGTCATTTAAACATTTTTAAATGGAATTGTGTGTTCAGTGAGTTGTTGTTTCTTAAATGTATGCTCAATTTATAAATGCATAAATGCGGCCATTATTTCAACCATCTTGCCAGAGTTAAAAGACCTCAAGTAGTAAATGGGAACTGTTTCAATGGACATAAGAATAAAACACCAATCTTTTAAATTAACAATAGCAGAGGAATGGGAACGGCTATGAACAAGCTAGGGCAACTTGTTACAGCAGAACTGCTGCTCACAGAAGCCAAAGATGGGGAGCCAGACTCTCCTTCCCCCTGGCCAAGTAACTCCTGAGAGTTACCAAACCTCCGCCAGCTACTGCTTCAACCCATGCTGGATGGACTTCCAGGTACCCGCACTTACAAAGTGTATGTTTCGAGTGAAAATTCAGAATTCTCTTTTTTTTTCCTGTCTTTTGCCATTGGTCCTGGGGACCGAACCTAGGGCCTCCTGAAGGCTAGGCAAACACTCTACAACTACAGCCATGTATCGTGTGACATTTTCGAGGTCATTAGGAAAGACTCTTCTGTTTTACTGAGGGTTTTTTTTTTCCTCGTTGCAATGACAGATGGATGATGTAACCAAGAGAACAAATTTCATTTGCTCACAGCTTCAGTCTGTGATGCGGGATGTGACAGACCAGCTCCGGTCTCAGACAGCAAACAGAAACAAGGAGACAGAAAGCCTAGGACAAGACTAGTGCTGAGGAAACACCCTGGTATCTTACTTCCTTAAGTAAGGTCCTGCGTTCAAAGTTTCTAGCTCCTCCCCAGCCAAGCACAGAGCCGAGAACCACTTCAATGCAAGAAGCTTAATGGGTAGGGCACCTCATATCCAAACCAGGAAGAAAATGTGGCAGCCCTCTAAAAATTAAAGCTTACTCCGTATTTTTTTTTAATTTTCATTCTATGAGGGCTTATTTCAAAGCCTCTGGCATTTTTATTTAGAAAAGAAATAAAGTGAGAAGACAAACAAATCCTTGAATAATGAACTTGTCTCATTGCGAGGTTATCCTGGGATAAAGTGACTCAGTGAATTCGTGTGTTAGCCCAAAAATCTTTGTCCCAAATGTATTTCACAAGAAATAAATTATGAAGTAGAAAACCAAAGTGTTACAGAAGGTATAGTTTAGAATGAGAGAACACTGTCGGTTAGAAAGGCAACATTAGCGGGACTGAGTGCTCTGACCAGAAACCTCGGGGTAGCAGTCGACAGTGTCGATCGAGGTGCATCCGTGTACGCTCTACTGCAGAAGTCTGAGGGCCAGCGGCTCCAATCCCTATCTCCGCATTTTTAATTAAAAAATTTCTTTGGTGCATAAAGTACCATGACTCTTAAGCAGTATTAGAGGCCAGAGGATGCTGACGTGTTGAAGGAAAACCGCCATCACCCTTGACTTTGCGTTCAACAAAACTATTTCAAGTGAGGGCCGCTGAACTTTTTCGTAAAGGGCTATATAACTTTATATATATAAAGTTATATATATATATATATATATATATATATATATATATTCAAATCTGACTTCTAATGATTGTTCTTAAGTGCTTTAACCTCTCTTTAGCCCACCACCCACCAGAGGTAGTAGAAAAGAAAGGATACGAGGGAAGTGGACCTGTTTAGAAATGGTTCTTTGGAGCAAATCCCCTCTGTGTTGTCTGCAGATCAGAAGTTCAGTTCACAGGTCAGCACTGGTAGCGAACACTTGGAGTGTACACCAGCAGTCCAGTCCAGTAGAGTTGGGGCAGCAAAGAGGAATGGGCAGCGCTGGCACTCCCTAGCAGAGACGGCCAGGCCTCAGCCTTGGCTCCAGTCAGCAGGACGAATCAGGAGGACACCAGGGGAAGTTCTCAGCTGTGCCTCTCTCTCAGGGAAGCAAAGATCATTGACGACTCGAGACCCACAAGCTTGCTGGTACAGCTAGCTCTCTCTCCATTACTCCGTGTAGTCCTATTTACACCCTCTAAGCATCACGTGTCCTCCACATGCCCTGCCTCAGCATGGGTTTTTCTCAGCACGGATCTTGCCTCAGCGCATGCATCCAATCAGCCCAAGTCCTCAGAAGCAGCCAGAAACTGGAGCACACCGCACACCATCAGAATTTTTTTGGGTGCGTTTCTCTCTATGGAGTCCTCCGAAATGCAGCAAAGAATCCTTCATCATGTGTCCTTTCACATGCTTGGTTTAGCAAAACATCCTCTCTCCTGTGTCTGCTTCAGAGAACCATTCCCTCACGAGTCTGCCTGAACCTTTCATACCCATGTCCACGTTAACGAAACGTTCTATCATGTGTTTGCCCTCAGCAATACACCATCCAACTGACTTTCCAAAGAACCCTCGAGTTTCCACTTCAGGGATAAGTAATAAATACCTTGGACTTCAGAGCTACATAGTCCCACGATGGCTGCTATATTTGAGAGGAAGCTAGCGAGAATCAGTGATTTGAATGTCTGCTGTGGAAATACTGTGTACGTGTAAGTAGGTTAAAATAATATGGATCGGAAGAATAGAGACATACTCTCTAGCTTCTAAGCCAACAATATAAACTCAGAAACAATATCAGCCCAGTGGTTCATAACCATCTAGTTCCACCAAGGAATCTGACACCCTCTTCTGGACGCCTCAGGCAGGTGTGTGTTCATGGTACACAAACTCATGCAGGCGCACACACACACACAGAAAATAGAATAAGTTTTTTTTTTTTTTAAGAAGAAAGGGAAGAAATAAGTCAAGAAACGAGTCATCTAAAAAGACACAACAAATAAGGCCCAGTAACTCAGTATCTCAACAAGTGGAGCAAATCCATTAAATGTCAAACACATTATATCAAAATAAAACACCACAATGACCAGATAAACATTGGCACAGAACTCTCCTAAAGAGCTGTCAACAACCACTGGGTTAGATGACAGAGCTGATGTTATTTCTACACCATAGCTAACAGTGAGTTCCTGGGGAAGATTCCTTATCTTCAGGTTAAATCCACATAAGTCAGTCCCCATCTTTTGATGGTCTGACACACAAGTCTAGGATGTTATGATGTGGCAAACATAAGACATGGTCAGTACTAATCATTCTCCACTGGACTTTGAATCTCGATCTTTCCGTGGGCTACTGATATGCAGTCCAATCCTCTCTCAGAATGCCAGAGAGCAGCAAGCCAGGCTGCCTCCTGGATGACCACTTGGCACACTACAGTTGGGCTGTTTACTAAGCCAGGATGTCTGGTAGGTTAGGCATATCCATTGCATGGTCAGCTTGGCAGCATTTTCAATTTATAGGCAGGTAATTGGGACATGATTCTATTGTAAGTCGAGGAACATCTCTAGTCCCTTCCACAAGCTGAGATAGCTCAAAAGGAAACAAGTTGTACTGCAAGAGACTTAAGGTGTTTCAACTCTAAGATTCCCAGATTTAATGTTTCCACACACACACGTGACATCTTTGTGAGCCGAGTTTTTGCCTGCTCTCGGGTACATGGAGGATGCAGGACACTGGTTGTAACTGAACACTTGATGGAGGAAAGGGCTGTTCAGCCAGCTAACATCTCCAGCGCAGTCGTAGTGTGCATGCTGTCACTGGGCTGTGCTAAGGAGCCTCGTGCAGATAAACAGATCCTGCCATCTACTAATGGGAACATGGAGATTGGCCTGTACAAGGCAGCAGAGGGCCTTTGACTCCTAATATGTTATGAAAGTTTGATCAGAGTGGGAATTTTCTGTCACTGGTGATTAGCATCAGCTCAGATTAATATTCATTTACTGTAATTCAGTGTGAAAAGTGCCAACATAAGGGCACAGTGTGACGAGATGGAGAAAGATGGCTGAATGATGCTAAACAGAAGCTCTCATGGCTGCCCACCTTCCTGGCTCTCTGATTATCCTAAATTAGTCCTGCTCTCCAGCCCAATTCTGTTAAAAAAAAATACCTTTGTTGTAACAATAGTAATGCTGAAGCCAGGCTTCGTGGTGCATACCTGTTATCCTAACACTTGGGAGGCTGCAGGCTACAGCATTGTGTCCTGAAGGCCACCCTGTAATATATAGGAAGAACGTAACTTAAAAAAACAAGTGCTGGAGAGGTTGCTCAGCGTTTAAGAGCGCTTACTGCTCTTGAAGAGGACCAGGATTCAACCTCAAGCATTCATATGAGAGCTCATGACCAATGTCCCTTCTGACCTCTGTAGGCACCAAGCACACACAAAGTCCACACACATAATGAGGCAAAACACTCATACACGTCAAATCAACAAATCTTTTAAAAAGAATTAAAAAGAAAACCCAACAAACACAAAACAGTGGTGCTCTATAACAACCATAGGTAGAATGATTATTGTCTAGGCTAAGTTCTCAATGGTTACTGATTCATTAGGTTCTCCCTAACACTTCTAATTATCCCATTTTTATGTATGTGAAAACTAAGTCTTAGAGGGGCTGTGGTATGCCTGAGTTCACAAGGCAGTTATGTAGGACCCCCAAATCAGCAGAGGGATAGCATGTGACTATATAGAGTAGGGTTGCTCCTGCCCTGGCGAAGACTGATGTTTTTAAGGAATCTTTTAGGCCAGAGAGTAGATATAGGGGGTGCTAGGATTGCAGGAGTAAGCTACCGAGTTCAACTTCATAAGGTTTCTAGGGATCCAAACCCAGGTCCTCACACTGAGCCACCTCCCCAGATCTAAACCTTCTTTTCACACTCAAGTTGTACAAACTCTCTCCAGAAAATTACCAATAGTCACTCCCATGGGCCCCAAATTACCATGGGTGAGAGCGACTGCCATGAACCAACCTGGTCAACTGTCTAATACACAGTTTATTTAATTCTGGCTTTGGGATCAGAATTCCTTTACAAGAGCTCTTGTCTGCAGAGATGGGAGTAACCAAGTAACTTGCTCCCAGCTGAGAGTGTGTCGACTCCTGAGTCCGGAGCTGTGACAAAGATATCCGGGCCTCTACCAGTCAAGGAATAATGACAGGCTACTGAACCTCCTGGCAGCCGGCTGTGCCAGGTCCTCCCTCATCTCTGGGAATGACTGTGTATGTACAAAGAACTGCATGGACTTACTGCACGTAGACCAGTGAATTCTGTCCACCGTGGAAACGATTATGGGGCAGATAGAATGTCTCCTGGGGATTGAATTATGAGCTGAAAACATGGCAGCTTTCTGACCAGCTGGTACAGAGCAGTGGATCTCAGAGTTGGTGGGCAAGTCAGTAGCAGCAGCCAAGGAAACTGGTTGGAAATGTATGTGCCCTGGCCCCACCTCCAACCTACTGGTTCTGAGGCTTGAGAAAGAGCCCAGCAGGTAGTCAGCCTGATCAAGCCTCCCCACAGAGAGGATGAGCTCTGCAGAGACTAGGACCCCAGGGGAGGAGACTGGTCCACACCCAGCCTTCTGTGACTTATGAATCGGACACATCTCTGACTTTTTGTAATCCCTAAAGTTGATTGAAGTTGTTCTTCTCTTTTCCTCATCTGCCTCAAAACATGGCTACATTCGACCAGTGTGGAAAGAAAACTTTATGGGGCAATATCACCCCAGATGCTCAGAAAAAGTCCATGACATTTAAAGAGTTCATTTTTTATTCTTAATTGTGTGTATGTGTGTGTGGGGGGGAGGGTGTTAGTGGGTTGGTGGGTGTGGGTTTGTGCATGTGAATGCAAAGCCCACAGATGCCGAAAGAGAATGTCAGAGCCCAGGAAGTTGGAGTTGTAAGTGGTCGTGTTCCACCTGTGCTGGGAACCCAACTAAGGTCCTCTGGGGAGACCGAAGGATACATGCTTAACCAAGAAGCCATCTCTCCATCCCCAGGAAACATTGTAATTTTATCAAGCATTCTTGGAAAGGTTTAAAAGTTCGATACAAACTATCCCAAGGGGTGTTCTCTTAGTATCAAGAGCAAGAAGTGTGTGTGTGTGTGTGTGTGTGTGTGTGTGTGTGTGTGTGTGTGTGTGTGTTGGGGGTGTGTATTTAAATAAGATTATCGGTTTATAAAAACAGCCTGCCCCAATCTCTGTGTTCACTAGTGTTAATGCGAGGTTAGGCTCTCCACTGCTTTCTCCCAGGGTAATCTAGCAATACAATAGGTTTCCATTGTCCTACTGGTACTTTCAAGGGGCCAGGTGTTTGGAGTTAGTTGAACAGGGTTCCCACGTGGCATTAGTGTTTTGAGTCAGAGTACTCACTAATCTGTAAGAAAGAACTTGGTTCTTTTATGTTGCACCCCAGAGCGGCAAAGCCTGCCCTAGGCTTAACACACTGTCCAGAGGAAACCGGAAGGAGAGTGATGTCACTTCCGGACCGGGCTATTCTGGGAAAGGAGGAAGGAGTATTGAGTGCTCAGATAAAGTATAGGAACCAACTTCTAGAGACGGAATGGTGATTTTGTATCCACCCTGCTCAAAAGGCAAGGAAAGAGAAGTACAATTTGTAGTTATCAGTTGTCAGGAGGGAAGAACTTTAGTGTTATTTTGATTCTCTCAGAAGTGAAACTCTGCAATGCTCCCTCACAGGCTCACGGGAGGCCCCAGCACTTTGTCCCCAGCTTGTGGCACTGTTTTGAGGCACAGCTTGAGGATGCATGGCCTGGATGGAAAGATCTTTAAAGGTTGTAGCCCAGTCTTGGTTCTTCTCTCTGCCTAGTGAACAGCAGTGAACACGGTGGGCTTGTGCCTTAAATACCATGGACAGAGGTGCTCTGCCACCAACACTTAGATAAGCTATTCGCCCTTGGAAACCACAAGCCCAGATGCTTCTCTCTTCAGTCAGGTACTCTGCTTACAGGGATGTAGACACTAACTTCAAGGGACTACAGTATCGTATAAACATTAGAAATGAGCCTTGGCCTTTTCAGATTTCCTCAGGCCTTCGTGCATGCCTCTGCTGTAGAACTGTTGAACTGCTGATTCTTCCACAGGACACAATTTATGAGCTGGACTTTGAACACGACATGGCTGAACATGATGGGTCTTTAAAGTCACCCTTACAAGAATAGACCGGCTGTTGGTTTATCTCGATGAGAAGAATAAAGCCTGCGAAGGAGGGGGAAATCGCCTTTTAAGTTTTATAATTACAGTGTGAAAATTCAGTTCATTTCTTTTATCATAGCAAGTCATTAAAGACCGAAGTAGGCTCCCAGCCTTTTGTTCCAGGAGCCGTCCCCAGAGGCTTAGCTCTCTGTCATCCAAATGGACCTGATTACAGCAGGGAGCCCCTATCTTCAGATTACTGTTCTCCGTCATTAGCATTGTGTTATCTTGCTCTTCAAGACTGGTTTTTAATTTTTATGCTTGCAATTAGAAATGATTTACAGGGACTTTCATTGCTCGACCTGTCCTGAGTCATTAAATTCACCTAGGTTGAGTAGCCTGATGTGTGTGCACCTGAAATGAACCAAATCACTGACATTATCTTACTGGGCTTTTCGGAGGTTTTAGAAATCAAGGAGGGGGCTCCATTCTCCCTCTCAAACCCTGGGCTTAATGGGAAAAATATTTTTAATTGATAAAAGAGCTAATTAGGCAAGGGTAAGAGGTGCACACTAATTGTGCAGTATATCTTATAGGGCGAGTTTGATCATGCTTTGGAGGATTGGAGGGAGGAGCAGAAAGAACCCAAGTGTCTCCAAGTAGTTTGCTTGTAGTTTCTCTCTTGCAATCAAGTCCTTGGAAAGAACTACATTCATGTTTACTGAGCACCTACTATGTGCCAGAAATGAAAGCTCTCCAATAGTCTTCTTTCTTCTCACTGTGGTCTGGGTTGTGTTGCTCTAAAGCCAGGAATGGGGGATTCTTCAGCCTAGTTCCGATGATGTAGAGACTAGTGCTGTCTTACTGTAAGGATGAAAGTCACTCTTGTCTTCCCCTCTCACTCAGGAGGTTGGCTCCTGTTGTCACACTGCCTCTTGTCTGTTCACTGTGCCTCTTTTGTCTTGCTGGCTTCCTCTGCTTGTTTGTTTTTTCAGTTGGGGCTGAATAGCCACTCCAGCCTCATCTGCCCATGGCTTTCCAGCTCAAGTCTCCACCACAGCCTGTCAACAGTGTCTGCTCTTCTCAGCTGGAATTCTCTGCGGGACAGTATTGCTTCTTATTAGTGAGTGGGCCGTCTGCCTTTGAGTCAAGAATATGTCCCTTGTGGCCAGAAAGGACATGGGTTGTGGGCACAACAAATAGTGTCAGGGAAATGATTATCTGTTTGGTGCATTTTAAGACAAGTGTGATTGGACACAGCACAGAAGCTGATGGAGGTCAAGTTGTTTGTTAGAGATCAGCTGCCAGGTGGCGGAGGCAGGAGCGAGGGACAAGGTGTAACTAACTTCATTCTCTTGCTTTCTGCCTGGTGTGCCGATTCTGTAACATCTTTGCCTTTTATTGCACAGATGTATGAGCAGAGGACATTCAACACTCGGGCTGATTGCAGCTGAATATTATTGGAGACCCTGTGACTATTGGGGCAGTATAAATAATACTACCTTCTATCCAAGTCTGGTGATTTTTCTGTGTGTTTAGAGGCATTGAAATTGTACATCTTACACGCAAATATCAGTGATGAAAGAGAAGACATCTTGTTCTGTTTTGAGTTTTGGAAAGAGCCCAAGAATATATGATTGAAAGATCAACTAAATATTTGAAATGCTGTAACACTAGAGCCCATGAGGAGAAGGGACTATTAATCAACCGTTTCCTTACTGCTGAAAGATAGAGACCTATGGCCAAAACACACACACACACACACACACACACACACACACACACACACACACACACTTTTTTTTTGAGTCAGGTTTCTCTGTGTGGTCCTGGCTGTCCTAGGGTTCACTTTGTAGACCAGGCTGGCCTGGAATTTAGAGATCCACCTACCTCTGCCTCCTGAGTGCTGGGATTAAAGGCATCTACCATCATGCCTGGCTCTGAGCTTCTTTTTACCACTCCTGGAAGATGCCAGCTGTGTGTCTGCTTGGCTGCTTGACTGTGTTGATCTTTGTTCCTTCCTCTGTAAGATAGGAAAGACGGAGTTGCAAGGACCAGAAGAGCAATATGTGCACTAAGTACAGCTCCGTCCATACTGTACTCATCCCGTGACTCTTAACTCCCCATCCACCTTGTTCTGCAGGGTAGATGACAAGGACCTTGTCTAGGCCACGGTGTAGAATTTGCTCCAGACCTAGGAATTCTATGGAAGATCCTAGTAATTAAGGAACTATACGTTTTGTCTTTTTAGCATCCATCTTCTCCATTTGGTAAATCCACATTCCATTGGTGGTTGATCAAGACCTCTTCATGTGAGCCCAAGGCTGTCAAGTCACTACCAGTCAGGCCTATCAGGTGCTACGCCCATCTGCCTGACCTCCTGATTGGACCAAAGATGGACACATGACTGAAGACAGGCAATGAGAATGTCTTACATTCAGAAATGGGTAGGCTGAGGCTTCTACTTTCTTGGGGGTATTGTGAAGCTACAAAGGCTTGAGTGACCTCTACTGAGGCTTCAGAGGGAAGCCGCCAGAATTAAAGAGATGGATGGCTAGAGAGGAATGAGGGCAGAGCTAAATTCTGAGAACATCGCTTCAGTCCTCAGAGATCTTGGCACTGCACTTGAACGCCCTCTACAGGAGGCAGGGGCCTTCCCTTTCTTCTTCATTTCTCCAGCTCCGTGATTATAGTGTGAATACGGTCGGAGACCTCATAGCTGTCTTGCATCTTTCTCAGCTGTGGCACTGCACCTCGTGTTACTCTCAGGAGACAGCTTGGAGACGGTTGTGCTCCATCTCCATCAAAACCACTTAATTGTCTTATAAATGATGATCTCAATTTGCTCATCAGGACCAATGGCCACTGTGTGTTTGCTGTCACAGACCTGATGCAGGAATGCAGGAAGTCCCCTCTCTTTCCCTGCATGTCCAATAGGTCAGTTCTATCTGATATATATATATATATATATATATATATATATATATATATATATATATATATATCCCTCCCAGCTTCCCTTTTTTTTGGGCAGGCTCACTTACCCTTCCTTATTCTGGTCAGCAGCTCTGCAAGTTCTCCCATTTGTGAATGACCTTCCATAACCAGCCCCACCTTACTCTTCTGCATCAGATATGCTGTTTCTAACGAGGCAGCCCGAGGCATGGCCTCTCCAGCTGACAGACTTTAGTGTGGAGTTTGCTGTCATCGATAACTAGTGATGTAACCCATGTGCAGCCTCAGTTTTCCCCCTACACGATGGCGATGTCTTGGGCCTCCCTTAACCCACCTCCACCCCAAACAGGCCTAGCAGGAGATTTAGATACCCTTGGCTTTGAAACTAGGCAACGGTGCCCTTTTCTCAGGTCCATTCTCATCTACTGTTCTGCACCAAAACCAAGGGCTCCTGAGGGGTGGCGTGCAGGGAAATGTTTCTGAACAGCCAGCATCTGTGTACATGTGTGCAGTCAATATGGACTTCACTAATAACAAAAGAACACTTGGCACATGATTCGTAGATGGTAATGAAACCTACAATCCCGTTTATCGTAAATTCCATATAACTAATTAGTTTTCAGAGAACACTGTTAGGAATTTGGGCTCAATTCTTCTAGCCTCAGCCAGCCTTCGATGCTCTTCTGGCATGGAATGCTGCTCGGCATCTATGTTTGTGTTAATGAATGAAAACTGCGTTAGTGGGCTTTAACAAGTAGGCTTTTAAGGGCCAGAACTATAGCCCAGTTGGTAAAGTGCTTTGCAAGCATGACAACCCGAGCTCTCTCCTCAGAACCTGTGGGAAAAGAGCCAAGTGTGATGGCACACCCTGGGGAAGCAGAGACTTCCTGGCCAGCCAGCCCATCATCAGTGTCTTACCTGCATGTGTGTGTGTGCATCAGCGTGCATTCCTGGTGCCTGAAGAAGCTAAAAGAGGGCATTGGATCCCCTGGGACTAGAGCTAGGGAAAGTCATGACTTGCAGAATGGGTTCTAGGAATTGAACCTGGGTGTTCTGCAAGAACAGTCAGTGTCTTTAACAACTGAGCTGTCTCTCCAGCCCTAGTAGGCCCATCTTTATCTTCAAGTTCCAGGGTACTGAGAGACCGGCTAACAACAACGAAAGATAGAAAGCACCTGAGGAGGGACAGCTGATGTTATCAGGTTGTCTTCTGGCCTCCACAGGGACCCCTGCAAACACACACACACACACACACACACACACACACACACACACACACACACACACACACTGGGACTACTGGAGGACAATAACGTCTATTTAATACCATTCATGCTATAGACAAGATGTGTATTTGAGTCTAATCTGCATTTTAAGCATGTTCTTGGGTCTTCAGCTGAGAGATCAACAAACCATATCACATTAGTCAGCTCTGATCTGTGTCTGGTCTGCAAGTTCATTGGATGTTCACATGCCTTCTCACTTAGGCATGGCTGAGCAGTTGTGACAGACACTGTGTATGAGCCACAGAGTCTGCAGCACTCACTCCCTGGTCTTCTATAGAAGATGCCTGCTGCTTGCTTCTCAGTCGCTATAATCAGTAAGACAGTAAGTTAACTGATAAAACAAAAGCTCTCATCTACAACATTTGCTTAGCTCAATGCTGGTGTCCGTTACCAGCATCACAGCCAAGTTCAAGTTCTGACCTGTAAAATGGAGGGCTGGAAAGAGCTTTGCAGCATGTAACAGTCTCACTCAATGCGGAGTATAGATTTAAAGTGTGGCAAACACAGGGGCTGGAGAGACGGCCCAGTGGTTAACAGCATTTGGCTGCTCCTGCAGAAGCAGAGGATACAGCTCAATCACAGTTCAATTCCCTGCACCCTTGCTGTAACTGTGAGCCTTTTCACTCACACCAAAGTTCCTGAAATCACGACTCTGAGACTGAATTATTTCTGAATAAACGGCTAGGCCATAAGCTTTGGCTTATTCTCGCTAGCCCATAACTCAACTGTCCTGTTTATTCTATTCTAAGAGTGCCGCATGGCTGGTTACTTCTGCTCAGTTTCAGGTGACCATCAGCGTTTGGGGTGAATCATGTCCTCACCTGATTCTCTCCCAGAAACCTCTCTCCCTGCAGGAACTCCCACATTCTATTTCCTGCCTCAGCTCATTGGCCAATCAGCTTCTTATTGACAGGTGATGCTTCCTCTCAGTACACAAAAGATTCTCTCTGCATCCCCCCCCCCTTTAGTCCAATAAAAGGCCCCCTTTCTTAAAATAATAAACTATATACAATAATAAAATGTATGAAACTGTCAGCTAAGATAACATTCATAATGTCCAGTCCATAAGCATTTGGCAACCTTGGAGAAAGTCATCTACTAGCCATCTTGGTAAATTCAGAGTTCTGTACCTAGATTAATTTCTATCATTACCAGCCTAAAACATCTTCTTAGACTTAGAAAACAATTTTCTTAAGTCCTAAACAACTTAAACCTACATCATCTAGTCTTTAACCCCATCAGAGACCAGAGAAGGAATGTGTATATGTCACCAAAGTGTGTAGGAGGTGCAGTCAAGCGGCTCCCAAAACTGTAGCAATGACAGAGAAAACTGGATGTCTGGGCAGTTCCCACCCCCAACTTCTCTGTGCTAGTGAAGCATCTTCTTCAGCCTACCGGCACAGGACATCTGGCAGACTTTTCTGAGAAGCAGGAAGCATGGAGGAGGTCTTAACCCTGTCTTGGTAAAGCTTGGCAGCATACTGTCAGCAGCTGAAGCAAGGGCAGCGAAGCAAACTCTACATGGAGGCTCTTTAGGGCTCCTTATCTTCTTGTAGAATGGGTGCACGGCCAGGAGAAAGCCTGTCTAATTGTCAAAAACAGGCCTTGTAATGACCAACCACCTTTAAATGCCACATTCTGTGATCTCTGGGGTTTCTGAAGACCATTTATTTATCTATAGTATATCTGAATAAGAAAGTGTTGTTATTGAAACTGATAATGTTTCAGCATCCATTAGAATACAATAGGCTATTTATTACCTGTTCACCTTAGAAACACATCTGAGTAATAAACTAGACTAGTATCTAATAGTTTGATTAACTATTAACTTGACTTTCTTAATTATCCTAAACGGTTTGCAATAGCAGCTTTCAAAGATGAACGGCAGAGGTTCAATACCTTAAATAAGTGTTGAAACATAATGTGTGTGTGAAATGTGCAATGTGCACAAGTCAGTTAATGGTGCCTCTCACTTCTCTGTTCTAGCAGGTAAAGCATCTGTTTTTACCTTATAAATCAATCTGCATTGTGTAACTAAACTGTAGTATAAATTTCTATCTATGATATCTGAAAGGATGGCAATGGTAAGTCTTGAGGATCCTGTAGCCAACAAGATTCATTTGCTATGAATAGCTAAAGCCCTGGCTGGAGACAGCTGTGCCCAGATAGGGGGATCAGCATATATTTTACCTGTTTGTTCTTCTTGATTACTCTCTTCTTGTCTGCAGTCAAGATCTTCAGGGGTATACCCCCGCCACCAAATTGATTTTTATTAATTTTGTACAATCCACAGATTTTCCTCTCCTACTGAAATGAGAGCATACTCTCTCCCCCAGAGCAGGGCATTTCCTGCATTCCGTTCTGAGGTTATCACATTTATATTAATCACAACAAAATTCAGCAGTCATTTCCAAAACCCAGTGCCTTTCAGCAGCTGTGCTATTTGTCTCACTGGCATTTAAAAAATTGAAGTCAATAAAGCATTATTTAAAAAAAAAATCGTTGGGAGATTCCATGTACCCCTCTGTTCCTGTGAACATTTCCTTTAAAGTCCTGTTAGATCTCTCTACAACTGCTTGACCTATAGGGTAGTAAGATATATCTGTAACATATATGTTATGCACAATAAAGTCTAAAAAACTGTTGTATTCTAATGGATGCTGAAACATTATCAGTTTCAATCTGCCACGGCATCTCAAGTAAAGCCACCATCTCTAATAAATGTGCACTTTTCAGAACCATCCATTTCAGAACTTAAGGCAGAAGCCCCTTGGGATTCTGAACATTTATCAGTTGTATGATGTATCAATACATGTACATATTTAAAATTTTAAAACTCTATAAAAAGAAACATAAGCTACTGTGTAACATTTCTCTAAGGTAGCATCATTAAAAAGAATGTAGATGTTTTTTAAATTCAGCATATTGTATTTCTGTGGATTGCCATTCAAATTCCTCAAGCCCTTGTGTATTTTTCTCACTTGAGACTACCTTTTTTGTTGTTCTTGTAGATTCCACATTGGATTCTTCTGAAGGTTCTTCGTTCTTATTTAAAGGATCCTCTAACCTCTTTTCTATGGTCTCCAATCTATCACTTAAGTCTTTTTTAGTCTTTTCTTTCTTTAAATCTACTTTATTCTGATCTCCCTTTAAAAGAATTTATATATTCTTTTAAAATATGAAATTATGGGGTTGGGGATTTAGCTCAGTGGTAGAGCGCTTGCCTAGGAAGCGCAAGGCCCTGGGTTCGGTCCCCAGCTCCGAAAAAAAAGAAAAGAAAAAAATATGAAATCATTACTGGGAAAACAATTATTTGTATGCTAATAAGCAGAACAAAATCATGTGGGGTCCAGATGCATTGTGTCATTGTGTTTTCCAATTTAACACAGGAAATAGTTTTCTTTTTCATCTCTAACTCTCTCTTTAAGGACTAAACTTTATTTTTAAAGTAAATATTCCCTCCTATAACTTTTTATATGCAGTTTCTTTTCTCTTTTATTGCTTTCAAATCTAGTACCTTACCAGTTCAGAAGTTTGGGCTTTTCAGTCACACTTCAGCCCAGGGAAATGTACAGGCTCCACTCTGCCCCCTCAGCGCTCTCTAACCGGCTGGTTGATCTTGGCTCCACCCGGTTCCAGTGGGTCTCTTTCTCTGGGAAGTTGTAGGCTTTTCCTGTGTGGACCTGATTGGCTGCTCTCTTTAATGCACTTTTTTGTCCGGAATTATGCTATGCTTGGAAAAGCCACAGCTACTGTGGCCTCTGGCTGTGGTAAAAAAAGAGACCATGGGGCAGCTCAGCACCACCTGGGTTAGCTCCTGGGTCTCTTCTCTCTCTCTTAAAAGGATTTAGCTTTCCTTCCACCCAGCTAGGAACCTTCTCTGGTACATGTTTGTTTGTGCTTTTTACCGAGGACTTTTCTAAGCCTGGATTCTATGTCCAATGGTACATGACATTTGTAACTACAGGACTTTCCACCCACACTCAAGTTCCTGAAATCACGACTCTGAGACTGAATTATTTCTGAATAAACGGCTAGGCCATAAGCTTTGGCTTATTCCCGCTAGCCCATAACTCAACTGTCCTGTTTATTCTATTCTAAGAGTGCCGCATGGCTGGTTACTTCTGCTCAGTTTCAGGTGACCATCAGCGTTTGGGGTGAATCATTTCCTCACCTGATTCTATCCCAGAAACCTCTCTCCCTGCAGGAACTCCCACATTCTATTTCCTGCCTCAGCTCATTGGCCAATCAGCTTTTTATTGACAGGTGATGCTTCCTTTCAGTACACAAGAGATTCTCTCTGCACCTTATGGCTGCTGACAGCTACTTGTAACACAGGTTTCAGGGGATCTAACGCCCTCTACTGAACTCAGTGGGCACCAGCATGCATGGGATGTGCATACATGCCTGCAGGCAAAATACACACATAAAATAAAGATAGATAAATCCTTTTTAAGTTGTAGAAAAACAGGAATAGTGAGTTTTGAGTGTTTAAGACTGCCATTCACTTCATTTTATGTGTATGTAATCTAGTAGTCATATTTAAGAACAAGTTGGTGAATTCTGAAAATACAATAGGTCTTATGAGTTCAGATTTTCCAAGGGGAAATAGGAACCATTTCTCTACCGCAGGTTGGATAGACAAAGGCAAGGCTGTCCATTCAGCTGGAGATGGAATGGCAGCAGGGTGTGGGAGGCCAAAGAGAGTCAAAGAGCCAAGGAGCTGAATAGATCTCTTGAAAGAAAATTCTACCAGAGCAGCCTCCACCCAGACTCTGAGCAGAGACCGCAGAGGGGGACTCCACGCTGCCCTTGCTTCAGCCTCACACTTTCAGGTCTCTGTCATAGGGCAAGCCGTCCTAGCACTCGGAAGGGAGAGCTTGGAGGGTTGTGAGTTTGAGGCCAGCCTGGACTATGAGAAGAATTCTAGGCTTAGTATATAGTGATACCCTATCCAGAAAACAACAACAACAGCAACAACAACACAACAACAACAAGTAGCAAAGCTGAAAGGCCGCTACTCACATATGCTTTGCTAAAGGACCTTCTGAGTGAGGGACTCAAACAATGAGCACTTCCTTACCCACAGTGTAGCCAGCAAAAAAAGGGACTCTGTTGAAGTGAGTGGTGACACTGGCCATCCACCCATTGTTTCAACATATCATGGAGTGGCTGTCTGAAGCACAGTTCCAATAAACTAAATATCCAGTGAGGACACTGGCTTCCGGTTTTTGAGTCTCACCACATCGGTGGATGTGAAGCCTGCATCTCATTTAGATTTTCTTACCTCACTGTTCACCCTGAGTGTGATGAAAGCAGTGGTTGTATTTTGCATCTGGATTTTTCATGCCCTCTTGCCTCACTCTGGCATCTGTGGGCAGTTTGTGACTTTATTGATCCTGGGTGACTCTCACCTCTAGACTTGGTTAGGACACTGGGGTGATGTGACCCTGTTGTGCACAGTCTCATTCTTCAGCAGGCTAGTCTGAACTTGCTCTCATAGTAAAGGGAAGATCTGTGAGGGAAGCAGGTTCCCAGAGCCTCCCAGGACCCAGCCTTGGGATTTTACAGCGTTCCCTCCACTATCCCTCTGCTCAAAGTATCTCATAAGGTCTGCCTGTGACAGCTAGTCTTGGCTGTCAGTTTGACTATACCTGGAGTTACTAAAACCCAAGCTGGGTACACCTGTGAGTAATTTTTTCTTATTAAAGTATTTGAGGTGGGAAGACCAAATATTAGTCAGGATCTTTTGAGGTGGGAAGATCTGTCCTTAATCTAGGCCACACCTTCTGCTGTCATATAAAGGATTTGGAGAAAGAAAGCTTCCTCTCCTTGCTTGCTTCCTCTCATTCTTGTTGGTAAGTCTAGCATACACTGAAGACCAGCTGAGACACCCAGGAACATATCCAGTCAGGTGAGTACTGACCAACTGCTGGACTCTTGGACCTTCCATCGACAGATAGCCATTGTTGGAAGAGCTGGACCACAGCCTATAAACCATTCTAATAAATCATTCATTCATTCATTCATTCATTCATTCTATTCAATATGTATACACATATATATGTGTACACACACACACACACACACACACACACACACACACACACACACATTCTATCAGTTCCATTTCTCTAGAAAAGCCTGACTAAATCAAGGCTTGCCCAGAGTTAGGGAGATGGAGAATAGGAGATTCTGAGACAAGGGGCACGAATGTAAAAGGTCATTATCATCCCCATTAATAAAACTTCCTCTACAAAGCCACCTGTTTTGAATACACATAACTCCAGACAATTCTCCCACAACCCCAATTTTCTCTGTTAACCTGCCCCTCCATTTCTCCATGCCTCGCTGGCCTTTTGGGTCTTTGGGCTCCCTTTCCTTTGAAGTTATAAATCTGACTTATTTTCTTACAAAGTCCTGCTGAAGATGAACTATCCAGGGAAGGTCCCTGTAGGAATGGCACAAACCCCAGAGGAGTATGCATTTGGAGTCTTACTATTCCAAGGGTGTGTGACCTACTATGTTAACGTTTCCAGGAGCTCCGCTCCTCCTATCAGTCTCTTCTTCGCTTCCTGGAAATCGCAGTCTTCTGGTCCCCCCCCCCCGCCCCCCCAGCCTCCGTCCTTACAGTCTCCTTCCCTCTGCAGCGTCCATCATTGCAAACCTTCCTCAGGTTGGCTCTTCCCATCAGTAGATCCAACCTCCATCTTCAAAATGCAAGGTTTTATAGAGATGTAGACTACGTTTCCTACAGCAAGAAAGGGCCCAAAAATGGGATGTCCGGATGCAAGCTTGATGCAGGGGTTTGGGGTATGCTATCTATTTGGGAGATAATTTTGGACACACCTGGAGAGAAGCAGACAGGTATGGTAGGTAAACGAATGTTGCCAGGTCAGAGTCTATTAGACAGTCACCACTGGGGGCACCAGGAGGCCAGCCCCAATGGGGTCCGCTGAGCTGATATGGAGCACACTTCACTTGTCCCTTGAGAAGTCAAGGAAGCAAGAATAGCTATTCAGTCACCAATCCATCATGGCTGAGGACAATTAACCTGCCATTTCCAGCTTACACCAAGCTCAGTCTGAGGGAAACCCCTCAGATAATTTCTTTGGTCTAACAAAATATCTGAAGCTGAGAATTTGTAAAGAAGTTCACGTTTCTCATGATTCTGGTAGCTGAAGTGTCTAAACAATATGGCTTCTGGCATGTGGTGAACTCCCTCCCACCTTGATTGCATCGCAACGTTGCAGAAAAATGGAAAAGGAAACAGCCAAGCAGCCCGGTGCAGAAGAGATCATCTGACCAGCCAGGAACCCAGAGATGGGAGGAGCAGTGCGCTCAATAGCTCCGGCTGACCACTCGTTGGTTCTCCTCCTGGGTGTATAGCAGCCACCTTGAAGATGACACCTCTGACACTAGCTGATCACCTTTTGTTTCCTACCCGTACTCTTTTCCGCAGTCCTTGGTTCAGGTAGGGCTCCACCAGCTAGAGAATCCAGAAAGGTAGGTTCAGAGCACTCTGGTCTCTTAACTCTGGTGATTGATTGGCTTGGGGTTAGACACATGACCCAGGCCTGGCCAATAAGAGCCCCACACTGTTTGCTGACTGGGTTCCCCATCACTAAGACAGGAGAGCGCGCGGGGCTGGGGGTATGTGGCTTCTTGTGTCTGGGACCTAGCTCTCATCCCGGGCATTTAGTGACTTTCTGTTGAATAAATGAACATAAATATTACTTGACAAGGATGAATACTGGATATTCAAATAATTCATATACTGAGTATTTTAAAAATATTTAATCATCTGAGTGCATTAAAAACGTTTCCCGAATGTTTTTCTAAAAAACTACTACTTTCACCATTAACAAGATTTCAGAGCCAACCAGTCCTGCCCGGACATAGTAATCACCTCCAAACCCAGATTCGTGAGACTTAACCACATTTTAGAGATGTAGAATAGACTCTGGTCTTTCTTGTCTTTGCCGTGTGCCTTTTGAAGGGAATCTAGGGAGGGGTGTTTGCTAATTACATTAAGTTATTCCTTAATACCCCCCGTCCTGAGTGGACTGCAGAAGAAATAGCAGGCCTGACATCATGGAAAGTCGTGCCGTGCCCGCACAGTTCCTTTCTTTCCTCTCCACTCAGCCGCTCGGATGGATTTGAAAGGCCTTTGACCCTAGTTGTCCAGCTAGGCGATTCACTCTGCCCAGCTGGTGCGGTCTCCTCAGGCTGCCCTAGCTTTAGATATATATACGCTCCAGGCTTTTTCCAGACCTTAACCACACCCTACCCAACCTACCCTTCTCTGTGGCACTTATCAAACCCTTACATAGTGCCCTCTGGCCCTCTGGTCTTTAAAAGAACAAAGTTATTCGTCATTTGAAAAGCATTATGCCTTTGATTTTCTTTTTCATCTACTCAAGTTCACGTGTGTAAACTTCAAATCTCTCTTCACCCAATTCTTTCTTTTTCCCTCAAAAAAAAAATTCATGACTTCATTAGTGTAACATGGTCATTTTCAAAAACTCAAGAAATTTAGAAAAGGATAAAGAGAAAAGTTATTTTTGTCATTAAGCTAGAGTCATCTGGGAAGAGGGAACCTCAGCTGAGAAAATCTCTGTGTCAGATTAATTAGCTGTAGGCAAGATTTTTTTTTTTTTTTTGGATTAAAGATTGATGAGGGCTCAGCCTGCTGTGGGCGGTATCAATCCTAGGCAAGTGTTGTGCTGTTTTTTTTTTTTTTTTTCTTCTTCTTCTTCTTCTTCTTCTTCTTCTTCTTCTTCTTCTTCTTCTTCTTCTTCTTCTTCTTCTTCTTCTTCTTCTTCTTCTTCTTCTTCTTTTTAAAAAGCAACGTGAAACAACCCAGTCAACAGTGTCCTCCACGGCTTTTGTTCCAGTTTCTGTTTCCAAGTTCTTTCCTGAGTCTGCGCTGCCTTCCTTCCGTGGCTTACTATAAACTGTAAGCAGAAATAAACCCTCTCCTCCTTGGGTTGCTTTCAGCCATGGTCCATGGTGTTTCTTATACCAGCAGAAAACTAACTAGAACATTATCATTAAGGCCATGCAGACTGTCTTTGTTAAACAGCAATCCATATATTTGTGATTGACATCTTAGTCTATTTTGCATTAAAGAAAGTTTTCTTAAAAGAAAAGAAAACAAAACAAAATGAACAACAACAACAACAACAAAAGCCCAAAACCTCCATGGACATAGAACTTGCTTAAAGAAAGCCATACTGTGGGAATTTTTTTTAAAAAAACAAAAGCAATACTTATGTGTGCCTCTGGGTTTTCAGGTGTGCATTTGCATGTGTGCATATGCACATGTTCATTTGTATATGCATGTGTGCATTTGCATGTGCACACATGCATGTGGAGGGCAGTAGCCAATATCAGGTGTCTCCTTTAATCACTCTCTAACATAATTTTAAAGATAAGGTCTTTGTCTCAACCTAGAGCTCATAGATCTGCCTAGACTGGCCAGCATGTCCCAGGCCTCCTCCTGACTTAATCACCCCAGTGCCAGGATTACAGATGGATATCATGACCCTGGGTTTTTTATGTGGGTTCTAAGGATCTGACTTCAGTTTCTCCTACTTGTACAGCAAACATTTGACTGACTGAGCCATCTCCCCAGTGCCTCCCAAAATCTTTCTGAAGGTTCCATCCTCCTCTAGTTAGTTCTGCCCTGTCTAGATAAGAAATCTTCAGAGATTTTCTGGCATGCAGGAGATTCTAAGCATTTTCATGTTTTAAGTATTTTCTGCCAGGTGGTGATTTAAAATAGAATTGGAAACTGCTGTGCCTTCTGCACTTGTCTGTGCCTGACTGCCAGGGCAGCACCTTAGTGACCTGCCTGAATGCTGTGGCAAGGGAGACATCACCCAGACACGTGTGTGTCTGTGCTCACTCTTCTCAGTGGGCCCAGGACAACCACCAGGTCCCTGGCCCAGTTCATTTTGAGGACCCCAGCCACTTTCTAACCATAGCCCAGAGATAGTTTCCGAAGCATCCCTGGTGGGGCAGCTCCAGCAAAGCAGAGCATGATGGGTACCGGCACTTTGTGCACAAGGTTCTCTGGACCACAGCTTTGCGGTTGGAGCTGTATTTAATGGCAGATCCTGCTTCTCGGCATCTGAAAAAGCCTTCTAAATTCACCCTAGCTGATGGTGCGTCCCTGTTAACTGAGCCTCATCTTCCTGTTTCCACTCAAAATGTTTCAATGAATTTGTTTCACTCTTTCAATTTAAAAAGAAAAGAAATTGATTCAATTCCTTAACCTTCTGAACACGGATCTGGATTTTCTCTTTTCTTTTTCTTTTGCTTGTTATAAGAGTGTGCCTCCAGAGACATGTTGGATTGTCTTGTCATTTTGACACTGATTTCCCAGAATGAACTTCCTGAGAGAATTCGGTTGCAGAGAAAATGGTCCTGCTCTCAGAGCAGATAATTTCCATTATTTTGATTTTCCCCAGTCCAAGACCTTATTGAGTGCACACTAAAAGCGGCGGTAGCTATGCTCCGCAGCCAACTGGCTCTGCACAGATTCCTCCCCGATGCAAACGATTGCTCACTTGTTTGGAGCGAGGCGACTTGGCTTAGAAATATCATTTTTATTTTTTATATTGGTATATTGCCGAGCACCAAGATAAACATAGCTTGGACTGCAGGCTTATTTAGATATTTACTCAATCTCGCATCTTGCTAGACTTTAGTTTCGAGATATTTTTCTTGTTACCTCCGAGATCATTTGTCCTGTAAATAGAGCCAAGATGTGCTCAAAAGCAACATGAAACTAATCAAAGAAAGAAAAAACCAGTGTACTTGAGGCTGTGGCTGCTTAAAATACGAGGCTGTCAGAAAGCATTCTGGGCCATTTTCGTCTTCACTGCCTCCCATCCCTTTTGGAAGCGAAACGGCTTCCATACCACTTCAAACAAGTGTATTTATCTGCAAGGTCATTTCCCCTAGCTGTGGAACAATCTTCTGGAAGAACTTGACAATGGGATAAGAGCCTAGATGCAGCCGAGCAGAGCGATGCGGATCTACAAAGTCACACTGAAGACCCAGTGGGGACATCTCTTCTACCTGTGACGTAACTGCTGACAGCCATGACCTTTGTCTGAAGAGGATGGCTAGCCAAGAAAACCCCAGATCTCTTTCTTTCCCTCCTGCCTTGACTCTCCCTGGAAGCCACACGTTGCTCTCTCCCGTTTCCTTTCATCAAATCTGTGCCTGCCTGCCCTGCCCCGGCACCCATCCTGCCTGTACCAGTCCGTTCATGGAGTACGAGTCTTGAGGTACAAACATGATCACACCGCTACCTTCCTCCCATAGGACAGTCCCATTCTGATAGGATAAAGTCCAGTGTATTCAAGGTATGGCCCATCCTCCCTCTCCCAGCTTCACGGTCCAGCGTCACCTACCTCTTTTTGGTACCTCAAAGCTCTACACTCCGCTTGCCTCCAACCAAGCCAGGTCCCTTTCCTTCAGCTTCATTTATTTTCACATCTCACTTCCTTGCAGAGCACACTCTGGATTTGTAAGGGAGTATTCACCGTTCTTTGATTATTGTAGGACCCACCAGAGATGAAAACCTGGCTTTTGTTTTTGTTTTTTTTTTTTGTTGTTGTTTGTTTTGTTTTTACCAGCACCAAACCCCAGGGAATGATTAAATTGGTAAAACTTAAACAGCCAAGCTTAGGCTATCAACTTTTAGTATCTCAAACTGGTTATGCTTGAGTCTTTGCCACCAAGAATCGAGCCAGACCTCTTGAGTACATTCATGTTATAGCAGTACAGTAAATGTTAATTAAATTCTATTATATTTATTATGTAATTTACATTACTTTAAACTCCGCCCCAGAAGCTGGTCCCATTGTCTTTGTCTTTTGTCTTTGATTTTGTGCAAGGCCCTGTGTTGAGTTCCCATGACAACGACAACAACAAACAACAACCAACAAAGGGAAAGGAAGGGCCTTTAACTGGTGTGGCTGTGCACAGCTTTAGTCCCAGCACTTGAGAGGGAGAAGCAGGTGGATCTCTGCGTTCACAGCATACTTGGAGAGTTCCAGGCCATTCAAGTCTCACTATGACAAATTACTGGGCATGGCTAACCTACGGTTAGGTTAACCCAGACTACTAGTGCTCCTGGGCTTTGTAGACTCCAATCATTCTGTAATGACGAGGTCTACACATGCTTGATGGAAAACTAATTATTCATGCAGAGCGGTAAATAGTACATTCTTTAGTGCCAGCTTCTTAGTCTCCGGAGGCTGACAGTTCTGCAGATCCTATGGGAGGCTCCCTGAGGATTCAGCCCTGTATGGGCTCCCACTGCTGAACCTATGTTTAGTTGAGAGAGTGTAAGGATGGGGTTCCTGCCATCATCTTTCTGCCCCGGCACTCCAGGTGACTGACCACAGGCTCTAGCCTGTTCTCTGTAAATTACATCAAGTGACATAAATAGGTTCACTCTTCTGAAAGGTGTAGCCGTGCCATCTGCCTGAGGGCCGCCCACTACCTGACAGGTACATGTTCTGTAGACCGTGTCCTCAGACAAACCAGAAGTCATGTAGGCTTTCTATTGGGAGCTCAGGCAGAACCTAGTTATGGGTTTATTGAAGGAGATGGGAACTTGGAAGAGAGGGGAGCGTGGGAGAATGAACGAAGTTGCCTGGCCAGGTACAAGTCTGGGCAGTATGACGTGGAGTGTTTATCACCGAGTGATGAATGCCTCAGGGACTTCTTGGTCTTCAAGCCAGAGCAAGCGCTGAGTCATAGGGTAAAGTGCTGAGCAGCCCCACTGAAAAGTGTGGAGTAAGGATACTAGAGCCTTTCCCTCTGACCCTTTGATCCATTTGTCTCCTCGTCTGGATTATTTCCTTATTTTAATGTGTAGTTTCTGTAGGAGAAACTAATTTGCACAGTCTTCAGCAGCCCGCAAGGCTGTCTGGAACCCTCCTGGGGAGGTCTGGCGGGATGTGGAAGATCTATGAGATTCTGAGGTTCTGCGAGAGATTCTGGTTTGAGTCATGGTTGAGAGCCCCGGTACTAGAAGATCCATCCGCAGAGGTTCTTTGAACGGAAGCATTCCACTGTCTAAAATTTACCGAGTCAGGCATGGACGATTAGCATTCAGCTCCTGTGACTCATACACTTCCGGTTACGTGTTACAAGCCAGGAAGTCATCAACTGCAAATGAGTTCATGAAAAGTTGAGTCTCTGGGTCACCAAGACATAATCTCTTCCCATGTTAGATAATCACTTCAACTCAATGATTATAGACTGGGGCCTTGAAGGACAAAACCTGCCTAATGCCTTTCAGAAGCCTGAATCTGTCTGGCATTGGACCGGCACTTGTTTTCCAGTTCCACACAGACATATCGCACTGTATTACTCTCAGCCAACCCCAATGCTCTGTGTTACCTGCCCGAACCGGATTCCATTAAGCACAGAGCCTAGAGTTTCTCCCTGGAAACATTTGGATATGTAGGTTTGGCGCTTATAAGACAGGTTTGGCAGGAGACAGTTGCTAAGAGAGGCAGGGAACATTAGGCAATGGTTCGTATCGCTTCTTAGATACCCGGAGTCTCAATCCAGCCTCCTTAGCACCTGACTCATTTTTTTCTTCTTCCCTCACACTAAGCATTCCCATCATCCCCTCCTGCCAGCCCCTTGCCAAAGTCTGAGAACTACTATTTTAAACACCTTCTCCCTCATTCTGTCACTAGACTTTTGCAAAATAAATAAATAAATAAATAAATAAATAAATAAATAAATAAGAAAAAGAAAATAAAAAACAAAACCTCTTGAGTTCATCAGATTGTTTCTCATCTCCTCTGTGGCCACTCTGGTGCAAGTCACCAACATCTTTTCCAAGAGGATAGGATTGCCTTGCTGCTCCTCTGCAGACATTATTGCCTTCCGTATCTCGATCTGCCCCATTGAAACCATTGATCATTTCACAGAACAACCCCCATCTTGCCTCTCCCTTCCATGTGTGCACTGTCTTGCCATTGCCCGGGATAAAGGCCAAGCTCATTCACAAAACCCTTCCCAGACTGCCTCCTGCCTCCTCTGTAGTCTCTGTTCCCCTGGTGGGAACTTCTGCTGTCTCCATAGCCTTTCTCTCTGGCCTCTGGTACGTGCTGTTTTCTGCAGAAGGCTTTTCCTTCCCCTACTTACTTAGATAACTCTGAATCTTTTTCATATCCCATTTTAAGCTGTCACTTCTCTGAAAACTATCCATGCTTCCCAAGATCAAGTAGGTCCCTGCTCCTACCTGACAGCATCCCTGAACTTAGCCTGGTATTAAGTTTATCACATTTTATTGGGATTGAGTCTGATCATTTATTTTGCTTGAGATTTACACAGTATGCAAAGGAGACCTCACTCTGCAGCTGGTTCCTCTTCCTTATCTAGGACATGCTGGAGATGTAAGGGGTACACAATTAAGACTTGTTGAAGATAGAAATATAACGGAAAGAAGATGTGAGAATAGAAGGGGGAACACGACTTTCCTGGGCAACCAAAGGGGAACAAACCAATATCTCACCAAGGGAAGAGTAATAGCCCATAGGAAACTACTGGGTTTATTTTCGGGGACTTATGACTACTTGAGTTTTACCCTTACATACTTTGCAGAAAAAGAAAAGTAACAGTAGAAAAGCTTCTCACTGGAAGCCTGTGGCCACCACCAATCCCGTCAAACTGGTTTGTGAAGTTTTGAACACAGTGTGTGGTGTTTCAGGAGATAACACTGCTCTGATGTCACAGAAACAATTACAGTGAGAGGGTTATGGCTCCTGGTAGGTTGATCCTACACACACACACACACACACACACACACACACACACACACACACAAGAGAAGTTGTGGGATTATGGGAAGTGGGATGAATATGAGAGGAGTTAGGGTAATTAACTAAGGGGTTATCAAAATATATTGTATGGGTTTCTCAAATAATTAAAAAGATTTTAATGTAGTTCATTGACTTGAGATGCAGATTTTTTTTTGTTAGTTTCATCATCTAAAATTTTGGAATCTGGGTCGGGGAGGCATGTGTGAATTTGCATCATGAGAGCCCAGAGTTTGGAGCCAGGCCCAGCACTATTGCCTGCAAATTTCTCTCTTTATTCCCTATAAAGTCAGGGAGGCAAACACCACCTTGCAGGGTTGTTTGGAAGACTGAAGAGAGGACAGTGCAGGGGCACAGGCTTCTCACATCCCAGGTGCACAGTGGCTGCTGTGCTTAAATGTGGCACCTTTCAATTATTTAAGAGCATCTGGGCTGTGCTCACTTGCAAACAGGGAGCTCATGAAATATTTCTATCCTGAAGGCAAGAGATACTGCTTCTCTGCTGTCTGCTCCCGAACAGAGAGAGGGAAATGTGGCCTGGAATAGAAAAGTCACAGAGAGGCTGTGGAAATGAGGGGGATCTGAATTTCAGTGGATCTTGGAGATAGAGCCCAAAGTAAGGCTCTTCTCAGTGATGCCCGGGATGTGTGTGTTATCCCAGATCCCTGCATTGAAATTTAATCTTCAATATGAGAGACTCTATAGATGGGGCCCCGTGGGAGTTGATTCGGTGGTAAGGGCAGAGTCTCATGAATTGAATTAATGCCCTTATGACCTAGACCTGGGAGAGCGTCCTCACTCATGCCCTACACACACACATCAGCACTGCCTATGAAGCACTAAGCGAACTCTCTCCAGACCCCATCTGCTGGCATCTTAATCTTAGATGCTCAGGATAGCAGAACGGTTCGAAATGAACTTCTGGGTTTATAAGATTACCCCAGAATATGCTACTTTTGTAACAGTAACCTGAATAGATTATGACATGGCACTCCTGAAGAAGAGACACAGAGGACAGCCAGAGAAAAGGCCAAGAGACCCCATTTAGATCTTTGTGTGCCTTTTTAAAAAATATTCAGTCATTTTCTTCTTTCAAAGGTAAATTGTGATCAGTTGGAAACATTCATACAAGGAAAAAGAAAAAGAAAGCCAGTTCATCCTTTCAAAGTTCTTTCTAGGTAACCTGGATTCACATTGTGTTCTAATGTAACAAATGATCTCACCCAGTATGTTATAGAACAACTGTTCTGTTCTGTAACTGGACTCTTCCATTGGACAGCTTTCCTGTGGGAAAATAAAAAGTATCCAGTGTCTCCCTGGGTGACATTGGTGTGCCACAGGGGTGAGGTCACACAAGCCCCTCGCACAGCCCTCCTGGAACGACTCCACCTCCAATGAACAATTTTAGAGTGAAACCTTTACATAACTCACCATTGTTCTTTACAGAGAGCCCTCACATTCAGTCTTTGCAAGAAAGAGCCATAGGGAAATGCTTAAATCACAAGAATAACAATGGGCCTTCAGTGGGAGAAGGCAGGGGCTGGCCCTTGGCACAATGCTCTTCCCTCCCATTCTGTTTGACCTTGAAGGGTTGTGTTTTTATGAGAATTTTGTCCACTGAGTTTTGATCATGTTCATTCTTTCTTGTGGCCACCCCCCCCCACCAGATTTACCTACTCCTTCCCTTCCTACCCACCTTGGTGACACCCCACCTTTAAATAGGCCAATCTGTGCTGCTCAAATATGTGTGGTCTTCCACTGGAACATGTTGATTTATTAGGGGATACATTCTTAGAGAAAACTGACTCTTCATTTCTCAGCAGCCCATAACTGCCAATAGGTCCTCTATGCTGGGATTTGGTCCTATAAATTCTATGCCAAGGGCCACTCATTTCTAGTCAACAAGCAAAAAGATGCAGCTCTCGTTCTTAAAGAGATCACAGTGTAGAGGCAGAGCTAAAGGGCACAGTAACGTCTTATAATGAGTTTTCTTTTTCATTTAGCACAGAAATACCTAACTCTTGTTGGGAAGAAAAGCAGGTGCGATGGTTCATTTTGATTGTAAAACTGGCATAATCTAGAATCATCTGGAAAGACAGTCTCAATGAAGAATTGTCTACATCAGTTTGGTCTATGGGCATGTCTGTGGGGGCTTGATGTAGGAAGACCCAGCCCACTGTGGATGGCACCATCCCCTGGGCATGGGGTGCAGAACTGTGTAAGCATCGAGCTGAGCACTAGCAAGCATGCATGCCTTCATTCCACTCTGCTCTTGACTATGGATGTGACTATTTCAAGATTCTGCAAGACTTCCTTGCAGAGGTGGACTCTAACCTGGAGTTAGGAGCTAAAGTAAACCTTTCTAAATTGTTTTGCGTTTGTCAGAATATGTTATCACAACTAGAGAAGTTGACAGATTTATATTAAGGCAGCTTATGTTTCTCGAGAGATCATTATGTCTAGGAACTATGGTATATTAAATGATAAACATAAATCTTTTTAGAAAAAGAGATTTTATTTTATATATGGGAGATACTTGTATGGGGATATGTATACATGAATTCAGTGACCATGGAGACCAGAAGAGAGTATCAAAACACCCGGAGCTGGAGTAATGGGCAGTTGTAAGCCACCTGACACGAGAGCTGGGAACAGAACTTAGATCCTCTGGAAGAAGAGCATGTGCTCTTAACCTCTGAGCCATCTCTCCATCCCTAAACGTTGGTCTTTTATGCTCATAATCAGACTAGGAAGACCGTGGTCATTATATTGTTGTAGGAACTGAGGTTAGGGGAAGTTAAGTAACTTGTCCAAAGGAGCTTAGGTTGGGAGAGATGGAACTGGGGTGCCCGTGACACAGTCTTCGAGTTAGGAGATGGTGTCAGTGTCGTGGTGACCTAAACACTGTGATTTCACTTTCTAGGTACTGTGGCCTGGAAACCAGCTTGCTGACATCCCCCCTGGTGGGCTTCATGGTGACCAATCAGTGCAAATACCATACACCCATCGGCTTCCCTCAGGTCCCACTGGCTGCCCTGGCTGTGGAGAAAGTGGGTCGCTCCAGTGTATGTTACCGACTGGCTCTGTTTCCTCCTAAACCCACCATGGAGCTGCCTTCAGTAAATCACCATGATCTCATTGATGGTTTTTTCTTTGGCCACCCTAAACTAGCACAGTTTGACACTCTGGCCTGTACCACGGGGTCTTCAGTCCACGTCTTTGTGAACCCAGCCACTAGCAAACCAGAGAGCCTTCCAGAAGACTTCAGGAACAGTCTGCAGAAGCTGATGAGTGCAGCATAGTGTGGATTGTCTAACACTGCGCATGGAGACCCCCATGTCATAAAGTGAGGTTTATTGGTGGTTCTCTGTGCATTTCCTTGTAAACTCCCTAGTATGTGTTTTTGCCTTTAAAATGGCTGTCAATGCCTTAAAGGTTTGTATAACAGTTATTGAACCTCGTAGTGGAATTCTCTTTTTGGAATAGCCCTGTAGCCAAACACTTTACACAATTTAACACACATAACAGCTCACAACTGTGCAGCGAGGGAGGCGCCATTCTAACCCTTTTACAAGAAAGGCACAGTGAGGTTTGCAGACAGAAGTCATTCGCTTCTGTGAAGCTACCATACTCCAAACTCCCACTCTTAACCTCAGCACTGATATCCTCTCGGTTATGCAGCCCCAGCCCTGAGCAAACCTAGGGCATGAAGATGGCCATTTCTACATAATGGCCATGCACTGCCTGCAGGCCTGCTGTTCTGCTAGCTTCTCCACATCCAATGATATTAGTTACTTCTTTGCCAATATCCTATCAGCTAGGTTATCTATTTCCCATGGTCTGGGTTCATTAATTGAATTTGACTCATTATATATCTTTAGCTTCTTCCAGTAAGTAGATACTTAATTTTTATTTTTATTTTTTATCTGTCAGTATGAACTATAGTACTAGAAAGGTCACCTTTCTTTTTCCTATATTTAAAACAACACAATGTCAAACCTTGGATGCTTCTCTGCCACATCCTTAGCCTGTATCCATCACTTATGTCACGGGTGGAAGTCAACAAGTAACTGAATAAAATTAATCTCTGATGCTACATGAGGACAGTGCATGCTGAGGTGTGACAGCAATAAAGGCAGCCTGTGTGCACTGAGTGCTGACCATCCCTAATGCAGGGAAGCCACTCAAGAGCTGATGCTATATTATCATTATCACCGTTTTCCAGATGAGGATGGTGGTGGGGAACAGAGAGAAGGGTTCTAATGTTAGAACTGCCTGTGCTCAACACAACAGAAAAAACTTGAGGTTTAGTCTCTGGGCCTGTGTCCACATCTGGAAAAGAAGGTCTCTAATGACCTTTCCCAGCCGTACTCAGAAGCGAATGCTTTTCAAGCAAACAGAGACTCTTTTCAGCTCTAGCTCTGGAATATGCTTGCTGTGCACAATATACACAAAGGCCCCAGGCTACCCATTGTCACCAAGGCTCTTTTGCCTAGATAAACATTAAGGTTTTAAAACACTTCTGCAGTAATCCTCAAACTTGGGAAACTATTTTCCAGCAAACTGGGGTGTGCAGGCATTGACCTGCCCAGCTTCTGGTTCTGGACCTGTGCTCATGTGGGTCCTTGGAGGCCTTGCTTCATTCCCAGAGGTTCTCGCCCTCACATGGTCTCTTCATGCTGTCCAGCCACTCTGAGAAGTCAGTATTCTTATTCCACTGTATAACCGGGAAAGACGGAGGAGAAAGATAACTTACAGAGACCATAGAACCTTTGGGCCCGTCTTTTCTTTCCCTTTAAATGTATGTGTGTAATGTGTATGCATGGGAGAGGTCTGTATGTCCTGGTGTGGGTTTGCATTTAACTAAGGAATGTCGCCCCCTCCTTTAGGTGGGGGCTCTCATTAGACTTAAGGTCGCTCATTAGACTGTGTGGCCAGTGAGCCTTGAGGACCCACCTGGCTCATATATTTGAAAGCTTAGTCACCTGGAAGTGGAACTGTTTGAGACAGGAGATGTGCCACTGGGAATGAGCTCTGAGGTTTAAAACACCCACACCAGGCCCAGTGTCTCTCTCTGCCTGCTGCCTGGGGATCCGGATGTAAAGCACTCAGTTAATTCTCCAGCACCATGCTTGCCTACCTGCTGCCATGCTTCCGTCACGACAATCATGGACGAATCCTCTGCTCTCTTAGTCATTCTGTTGCATTAACGCTGACATAAGACCCTCTCAGTGAAGGACACTATAGTCACCACACTGTTTAAAACCTGGAGGCAGAGCAGGGTAGGACATAGAAAGTTGGGACCACTGTGAAGAAAACAGAGTTGGTCTGACAGAAAGATGGGTCCATGGCTGGGGAGTTAACTGTAAGCAAGCCCCCATCTAAGTGTTTTCTTCTATAAGTGGCCTTGGTGATAGTGTCTTTTCATAGCAATAGAACAGTAACTAAGACACCCCCCCCCCCGTCCTTCACCTAACAGTTTTTAAAGGATTTGACTCAGGCCCTTGTGCTTATGAGGCACCTCACTGACTGAGCCGTCTCCCCAGCCCTGGACTCATCTTTCTGTCAGACCAACTCATCACAGTGGTCCTGAGTTTCTATACTGTGCCATGCTCTGCCACCTGGTTTTTAACAGTGTGGTGACGATAGTGTCCTTCACTGAGAGGGTCTTAAGTCAGAGTTAATGCAACAGAATGACCAAGAGAACACTTTACCCTTAGCAAGACCTGGATTTGTAGCCTGAATCTTTCTCCTATGCAGGAAAACAGCACGTCTTGGGTAACCCAGGACAGCCCTGATTGTCCTGGTGTTGTGATGGACGCTCCCCTGACACTATGGACCCTAAAGTGGAAACAAAAATGAAAAAGCAGGCTATGGGTCACCCCAATGGTTTCTTCTTATCAGTGGGCACTGTGAGGGTTCTGTATCTTTGTTCTTACTTTTCTCACAATATACATTAATCTGATCCATTTATAAAGAATTCTCACAGTCTGGAGGCTGAGAAGTCCAAGATGGAGGCAGTAGCTGTTATGGTAGTTATTAAGAGTTGTCTTCTGTTTCCATGGTGTCTTGTGAGTCCTTCCAGGCTCGGAGAGTTGATGGGCAAAGCGGGCTGGTTGGTTCTCTTTTTGTCTTGTACATGTGGATATGGATTCTTTGACTTAATCATCCCCTAAAGAGTGAGCTGTCAACCCTATCGTATGGATCTCAGTTTCAGTATGTGAATTTTAGGGGACTCACAAACCCTAGCACTGGAGGACACCCATTGGCTAACTGGAAACTAGAGGTGCAGACACCTGCTATTCTGGCCACCTTTTGGAAGATATACTTTGGAAGTGCACTGAGGTCATTGGGTCATGATGCTGGGTCCTATGAAGACTTGGAATGTGGCGGCACTGACTCTGGGTCAGCAAAACCCCTTTGGCCCACGGACCCCTCCATTGTATGGAGAAGCCCAGCCAGAGCAAGGTTGGGGTAGGTCTGTCTAAACCCAGAGAGCATAGAAAAAGTGGCTCAGGGTTTGGGGAGATACTGGCAACAAGGGTCTCAATCTGGGCTCAGACATAGCCACCTTTTTAATGAGCTCTATGACCCGAGTCACTGCTTCCCTTTGTAAATTCCTGATTTGAAATGGGGACAAGAGTGCCATGCTGAACACAGTCCCTGCTCATCAAGGTTTTGGTGGCAGGATTGCCCTTCCCTGGTCCCTGGAAGTCAGCCACCAGCATTTCCCCCAGAACAACTAAAATGCTGTGTGGGCCCACGACATACCTTAAGGTAGAAAAACACACAACTGTTACGTTCCTCTTCTGTGCATCTGTAGTGAATCCCACATCATTTTCTATTTTGTGTGAGAAAAATTACAACGGCGAGTAAGGAGCAAGGGATGATGGGATGCATGTGGCCTGGATTGTCCCCTGGAACTCACCAGAACTGAGAGTCAGAATAGTTTCTAGGGAAATAGCCTCCAGGTTAGGTAAACGCCAGGAGCTGAAGTATGCTGACACACTCTTTCCAGCAGAAGCCAGAGCCAAGGATCACACCACTCACTGGCTTTTAGTGGGCAATTCTAGCACCATAAACTCAGTTTAAGAGTGCAGAGACAGCCAAGTCTCAACTGCATGTTCTCAGAGGAAGTTAGGATGTTACGATGAAGGTGACTAAGTAAACCCAGACGCTTTAAAAAGAAGTCAGTCGCTGGCTGCGCACTACTTCACAAGATGTGGTAGCTTAGCAGCTTGTAGCTCTTGTTACTGGGCACTTCTGAGCAGGCGTGAGTCCTGTGCTTGCTAACAAGGGAGCAACTGTAATAATCCGAGCAGGTAAAGGGAATCCTCCGACAGTGCAGCCTTTCTGAGCGCCTTTTGTCACACTCGAATTCATCTGAAAACGTACAGTAAGAGACGGTACAAAATGTGCGTTCATATTCTGCTTGGACAGAATGTGGCTCCTAGCAATTAATGCTTTCAGTCACATTAAGCATTAAATAATGCCTTGTGACATTACAGTATTGCCCATTACAAATCAATTTTGTAGTGTTTGTTCATAATAAGACTTGAAATGTTACCTAGAAACAAAATATGTTTTCCTTGAAACAGTCAGACCTTATTAGAAATCCAGGGTTTTACAAATCACCATGTTAACAGTTATGTCCCCCTGGCGAAGGTTTTCCTTTCTTTAAATAGTGTTAAACTCAGCCTCAGACACTCAAGTCTCTGAGTATTAGTCTTTGTATGTGCACTGGCTTGAAAGAAAAAACTTAATGCTCCAAATGCACTCTGTGTTCTACTAGGTGTAATCTAATAATATCCACCGGGATTCCTTTTGCAGGGAAAAATAATGAGTACCTTGCAAAACTGTTATGACTACGTATTGGGCTACACAATGTTACTTTGTCATTTTGTGGAAGTTGGGGTTTCCAATCCTTTAAAAGGAAAAGAGGCCATCAGTCCTTGGGCATAATGATTCACAGCGCGTGGGGAGACTGAGGTAGGCAGCTCACAAATTGAACTCAAGGTCATTCTAGGAAGCAGAGTGAGACACAGTTTTAAAGAGAAGAGAGGAGAAGGCCCAGTTCCCAGTGGGCAGTAGCATCCCTGGGCTGTGGTCTGGGTACCATAAGAGCAGGCTGAGCAAGCCGTGAGGAGCAAGACTGTAGACAGCACTCTTCCTCTGTGTCGGCTCCCGCCTCCCAGTTCCTACTGAGTTCCTGTCCTGACTTCCTCAGTGAGAGGCTGTGATCTGAATGTGTAAAATGAAATAAACCCTCTCCCCTCCAAACTGCTTTGGTTATAGTGTTTTTATCACAGAGATAGAAGCCCTAAGACAGAAGGGAAGGGAAGAAAGAGAGAGGGAGGGAACAAGAGAGAGAAGGGAAGGAAAGGTTAGGAAGAGAGACAACAGGAACCTGTTTCCAGCTTAGAGGACTTAAGACATTTCCATGCAATCAGTATCAACGAGGAGCAAAGATACAGAGAGAACACACAAGACCTGGAGACTTATCTTACTCCAACTCAATACTAAATCACTGAGGCTTTGGGTACCTAGATTTGAATCTGGGCCCTGATGATGTCTGGTCCAGGACTCTGCTATTCCAGGTCCTCAGAAGCAGATGAGACAAGCCCTTGTCCTCAATGTGCTTCATGTTTTAAGCTTGGAGGTTGGGTCTGGCTGTGCTAACTCTGTAATATCAAATGTAAATAGGGTACCCCTACTCCCCAAAGGCATACGCACCTCTCAGCTCTTAGCCTGTGTACATAACCTTATTTGGAAGACTCAAGACGACCCAAAAGGAAGTGTCCTTATATCACTGAGAGAGATGTCCAGAAAGAGAGGAAGTCCTTTTGAAGACAGAGACTGTGATACAACAGAGCTACAAGCTCCAGAGTCACCGAAGCTGGAAGAAATGGAGTCTGTCCAGGCAGGACATTCGGAAGGCACTGTGTGTGTGCACTTGTGCATGCATGATTGAGCATGAAAGCCACAGGACAACCTCTGCTGCCATTCCTTGGGCACCGTGCACCTTGTGCTTTGAGACAGGTTCCCTCTCTTGCTTAGAATTCACTAAGTAGGCTAGACTGCCTGCAGGCAAGACCAGGATCTTCTTCCTAACACTGACATAAAGAGCACATGCCAGCCTGCATTAAAAAAAATAAAAATAAAAACACAAACAAAAGAAAGCCATGGGTCTTGGATTAACTCAGGTGCAAGTGCCACCAACAAGTCAACTCCCTACTTGCCTGCTGACACTTTTATCTCACACTCTGGCCTCTAGAATCATGAGGGGTTTTTTAAGTTTCTGTCCCAGCAAAACAGCTCTGTGCTTGTAGTCTGGACTACAGGAAACAAATAAAAATTGTAATACAAACCAAGACATAAAACATAGGGGGGAGGGGGATGTTTGCCCGGAAACCGGGAAAGGGAATAACACTTGAAATGTATATAAGAAATACTCAAGTTAATAAAAAAAAATAAAATAAAACAGCATGATATCACCATCAAACAGATCCGTAGGCCAATGAAAAAGAATAGAAGAGCCACAGTCAGTAGACACGGACAACTGAAAGCTTAAGCTAGAATAGAGAAGTGTCTGACTACTGCTCTAATAAAATCTGGATGATCTGATGCAGAAGGCTGAACTGGATATCTGTTTCTGATCTGATGGTTACACATTTTGTATGTGTATCATTAAAATGTTACACTGTGAAAAAAAAAAAAACATAGCATAACAGGGCAGGGGCCCAGGTGGAGCTCTGTTAAACTGTGGAGTCTGAAAGGCCTCAATGATGGGAAACATGCGTGTTACAGAGGTTGTGGGAAATGGGGGTTGTGTGCCCTGAATCTGAGAGGGCAGCAGGTGCAAAGGACAGGACCAGGGAAAGACCTCGGTGTTCTAAGTTATCTTCAGAGCTAAACAGCCTCCATCTTCAGGAGGTCAGCTGTGCCTACTTGGGAGTTAGGATTCCTGGAAGAAGGGGGTGAGGATGGTGGGCCCTCACCTGGAGTCTCTGGCTGTCTTCCCCAGTAATTTGTAATCAATTCTGCCCTAACTGAAGTGTGGCTTAGGGCTTTTAATTGCCTCAGCGAAACACCTTGACTAAAGAGCAAGTTGGGGAGGAAAGGGTTTACGTAGCTTACATTTCTATATTGCTACTCATTATTGAAATCAGGACAAGAATGCAAGCATGGCAGGATCCTAGAGGCAGGAGCTTAAGCAGAAACCATGGAGGGATCCTGCTTATTGGCTTGCTCCCCATGACTTGCACAGCCTGTGTACTTATAGAACCAAGGACCACCACAATTGGCTGGGCCCTGCCCCATTGATCACTAATTGAGAAAATGCCTTATAGCTGGATCTCACGATACTTCCTGAACTGAGGTGCCTTCCTCTCTTATGACTCCATATAACAAACTGACACACAGAACCAGGCAATACAGTGTGTGGCCTTGGGGCTTGGTCTCTGGATGTGAGGAAGCCACACAGTCCACGCTGGGTAAAGACTTTGTTGCATGGCTGCTTTGGGATGGATCAACCATGTTCTTGTCAGTATACCGTCACTCACGCTCTATACACAAGCTCAGGAAGCTCTCTACTTCCCCAGCCTGAACTACGCTGGCTGGCGCTGTTTAGGGCTTTGTTCATTTCTCACCCAGGGAGTTCATCTAAGCAACAAAATCAGTGAGGGTGGAGGATGGGGTAAAAGGGTGGGGAAAGGGGGAGAAAAAAGAAGACTAAAGAAAGAGGCAGTTCTCAGAAGGGAAGCAGGACCAGATCTGTTCGGCAGGCCCCACAGGCAATACCAAGATCTGGATTTTGTCTCAGGACGGATTCTACTGTGGAAATGACACTGGGTTCCCTAACTGCAGAGACGGACACGAAGTACAGAGGGATGAAATCAGCAGCTACTGATAGATTCTGAACTTGCTAGTAAATACTGAGTCCATTTTGATCTAGACCACGGACCCTGTTGAACGTTTAATCCCAGAGGAACAAAGAAAGCACGCTTTCTATGAAATCAAACACAAGACACATGGGGAAATCCGCAAAGACATCCTTTATTCTTCTCCTCCCATTTACAAGGTGGAATTGCACCTGTAATTGTTCCTCCAGATAGTTTGGTCAATGGCTTAGCTATCACCTTGCCCTGTCTCCTTGGCATAAGCTGTGCTAGAAGCAGGCTCAAAGGTTCAGGACTCAACAAATAATAAATTCCACTACATCTGGATCCCTAGCCTCACAGCCAGGAAGGGACTGCATTTCTATTCACTATTTTTTAAAAAACCAGACCCGGTTCATTAACATGTAAAAAAATTTCTCAAGTATATTAAAGTGTTGACCATGGTCATACAGTTTTTCAAATACCTGGCATTCATCTTTTTTCCTAATCCTAAAATTTCTTTCTTGTTCACATTATCTTTTTTTTGATTGCTTCTTAGTATTAAAAACAAAGCAAAACAAAACCCCAAAGATGTGGGTTTACTGTGCACATTAGCAGGCCCATAAGGAAAACGCACAAAAGTTTATATACCATTTATGATAACAGCTCCAAATATAAAGAGTTAGAAATACCATGCCTATTCCAAGGTTGGCTGACCTAGGAAAATACAACATTGACTCCTCCAAGCCTTACCTTCACCACCATTTAACAGTGGCAACTAAAAAAACCCAAAATTTAATAGTTCAAACACATAGTGATTATTCTGTGCAGTGTCCCACCCACCCACCCACCTTGAGCTACAGAACCCTTTCATGATTTCTTGCCCATTAATTAATTAAGTAGAGGAGGAGTCTAGAAAATCATGCTGTAGCAATGTATCCCCTCAGAGAACTGCAATTTGCCAAGAGTTTAATGTGCTTCAGGAAAAATCCTACTGGAATAAATAGTGATGGTTATTTTCCAGTAAATATGGAGTGAAAAATAATTTCTACCCCAATCTGAGGTATAATAGCATTGTTTAGGGACACAACTGCTATACACTTGACACCTATAGCAATCACCCAGAACATCGCAGAAAGCCGGAGGCCGTTGGCCACATGAGGATGAGTGTCCTTCAAAGTTCATCATGATTTTTGGTCAGATCTTCCCCGTAATTGGTGGCTTGGCTTCCCACAAACATGTTCCAGTTGTCTAGAATCTCCTCCTTGGTTAGCATCTCATCCTGAGAGAAAACAAAAGAGCGGTCAGGGGTCACTGGGAGCTCTTGCTGGTCAGCACTATGTCCACTAATCTGAGGGGGTTTCAAAGTGTACACCTAATCGTCCAGAAGTGCTCCTTTCTCATCTCCTGTGGCAACAGTGCCAAACTCCAAACTGGAACGGAATCTGGCTATTGGTAGAAGCCGCACTGGAGTGCCTCAGAGAGCTCCTGGGAACTCAGAAGGTAGACTCTACGAGCAATGTGGGTGTTCTCAAAACAGGCCAGAAAGACCCTCACTTCCCTTTCATGGCCTCACTGTGTAACATGTAGGTCTGCAAAGCTCAGTGTTTGGGGCGATTAAAGCCAGATGAGGCAGCAATGTTTTCCTAATCTTATTTATTTCCTCATTTAGATTCTAACAAATTATTATTACTATAGTACTAGGGACTGAACCCAAAGCCTGACTCATGATAGCCAAGTGCCTTGTGACTGAGTTACAAACACTCCCAGCCTGTTTACTTGGATTCCTATCAGTGGGAATGGAAATACTTTAAGTCATTTGAGCTCCTGGCCCCCAAACACACAAACAGAACCCCAGGCACTTGCTTGAGGTGTTTGACCTCTAAAGGGATGGACTTTCTATGTCAGACATGTTTTATAAATACTTGATGACTAGATGAAAGGAGAAACAAATTTACCTCAGGGCATACTGGGTGAATTTCTTACACCTATGGCCTGACCACATCAAAGATGCCTTAGTCCTACAGGGTGTGCTCGGTAATTTTAGTCTATGGCCCATGCCAGACTATGCAGGAAAGATGGCGTCTTGCTCCCTGCAGCTGTCATGGTACTGGTGTATTATATAGGTTTCTCCTGGAGAGTAAGAGGAGTAAATGGGAAATGGCCAAAAGGAGCCGATGGTGTTGCTAACAAGGCTGACAAACCCAACCCTGAACAGGCTGCTTCCTGTTGATTGATGGCTCTGAACATGGAAGCTACCTTGTTTTTGTCTGACTCATACACCAGATGCCGGGCCTCGGCCTGTGCATGGTCGTAGTCCTGAGGGAGGATCCAGTGGCGAATCTCATCCTTGTCCAGCTTCCCGTCCTTGTTCAGATCTCGGAAATCATTGAACTGCTCCCGTTCAGACAAAACCCAGTCTGGCTCAGGGCCATTATCCTCGTGAGAAAACATGTCCGCTAGAAAGCAAAGCTGTTTTCAGTTACAGAAGGCAACCAGGAAGGGAAAAACCAAAAAAGCTTGACCCCTGCATTTTCGGAAGGGTGACAGCCCATGGAGAGAACTAAATCACACTGGATACACAGCTGCGGGATGGCCACTGACAGGACTTGGTTAGAAGCCAGCGGACAAGACTTGGGTTCCTTAGTTCATGGTGTAAGCCCAGCGCTTGTGAAATGAAGATAATAATCAGTAAATTATATTTCTCAAGACCACGGGGCTACTTATGGGACGGCCTCTATTCTAGCAGGCACCATGAAGGGGAAAACAAAGTAACACTTTTCATAGTTGGAAGTATCCCATGAGTATCCGATGTATCTTTTCTTTTCTTTTCAATTCCTTTACACTGTCTGAAGTAGTGGCTGCTATTCCTCCATTTTACAATTGGGGTGAGGATGCATCCCACCGCTCCTGAACTGGAGGCTGCACAGGACCATCGGAGGCTTGCTGCCAACGCCATCTTGCCCTCTGTGCTCATTCAGTGGCTTACCTCAACTCCCAAGGGTTTTCTCAGACAACCTTCTTTCACTTCTCTAACAATTACTATAAGACAGATCATGTTCTCAACTTTATAAAGTGCCAGGGACAAAGAGAAGGGAACATTCATACACTACTTTCTGTGTGCTATTTTGAGACAGTGTCTTACTATGTCACTGGGCTGACCTGGAACTCACTAGTAGACCAGGCTACCTGGCACTGTCAGAGATTTGCCTGCTTCTGCTTGCCAAAAACTGGGATTAAAGGTGTGCACCACCATGTCCAGCCGCCATTCACTCTTTAATTTGGGTTATTTTGTTTTGTTATTGTCTGCTTACACATCACACGGGTGGTTTCTCTGAAGGAAACACAGTTTCAAAGCCATAAGAAGAAAAAAGTTTCAATATAGAGGGTGGGGTGGAGTGGGTGGGTGTGGGGACACTAACCAACCAAACAAGAAAAGAATAGAAAAGAACAGACCCAAAGCTTTCTGTGATGAAATTTCAGTATAGAAAAGAAACCTTTGGTATTAAAGTTTCAATTTGGGGAAAAAACTACCACAATGTTTCAAAGAAGAAAAAAAAAAGTTCTTCGTATAAAGTTTCAAGGTAAAGGGAAAGTCAGTCATCAGATTGAGTAGACACTTGAAAGAAGGGAAAAAGACAAGAAAAACCACAAGGTGGCCTGGCACGGGGACCCACCCCTTTAATCCTAGCACTAGAGGCAAAAGCAGGCAGATCTCTGGGAGTTTACGGCCAATCTGGTCTCCAATGCGAGTTCTAGGACAACCAGGGTTGTTAACACAGAGAAATCCTGTGTTGAAAAACCTAAAACCAAAGCAAACCAAGCAACCAAGCAACCAGTCAACCAAGCAAACAACAACAAACTCATGGCTAATACTGGCACATTGTGTGTGTATATGTTCCCATGTGTACTCATGTGTGGGTACACCAAAGCTTTATGTCAGGTTTCTTCATCCATTACTGACTTCATCTTGTATTCTGAGACATGGCCTTTCTTAATGCACCTGGAGTTTGCGGGCTGTCGAGACTGAGGGCTGGACCTTAAGCCCCAGAGTCCTGCAGTCTCTGCCTCCCGAGTGCTGGGATAACAGGTGTGTGCCACAGCTCCAGACTTGTTCTGTGGGTACTGGAGAGCTGAACCCAGGTTCTTATGCTTGTACAGCAAGCACTCTATTCACTGAACAAATGGCCACCCCTGAATACTGTCTTTTGAGAAATGATTACCTCATGAGCTAGTCTGAGCTTCAGTCAACCCTGCAGGAATGGGTGCAGTTCATCCTGTTACCCATCCTGAAACCCCAGGCAGAGGAGAATTACAGGGTTCTCTGAGGGTCACACAGTCAGTGGATGGGAAAACTAGGACTCTACATCCCAGAGCCTTTCCAGTGTGCCACACTAGCAACTCACTTAGCTTGCTTAAAGTGGGCACACCCTAGAAATCAGGCCCCTTGCCTGACAGGTTCATACATAAAGTCTTTCTCGATATTAGCTGCTGAAAATTCGATTACCAAATATAATACCCTCTTCCCCATCCTGCACATTCCAGAAAATAAAGTGTTTCTTTTAGTCAAAGTCACTCAGAATTGTGCCCCAGGCAGGCACCACCTCAATGAAGAGTTCAGGAGAAGTGTCAAGAACATACACTGCTAGCCCAAAGTACCCATGGTTTGTTTTGGTCAGGAAGCCTTTCTCTCTGTTTAATTCAATCACTGCTGTCATGGTGACAGGTTTGAGGCTCTGAACACTCCCCTCCCTTAAGTGCCTCTCAAGAGGCTCTACCACCTACACTGAGGAGGCCACTGTTAGCATCCATATGGTACAAAGCTAGAGTCACCTTAGCTGCTGAGGCAAAGGACCTGCCTATTTCCCATGACAGACAGGGAAATGTCCAGCTCTACAACCACGTGACTTTTCACAGCTAGCAGAAGCTGTGCTCAGCATTACCAGAGAGCTTGTCCTTATGCATCTGTTTTACACACACACACACACACACACACACACACACACACACACACACACACAGAGTTCTCCATCTCTTTCCATAAGTCAATACTCAATCCAGTGCTCCCCATGCTACCACCCCGACCCCAGTTTTAACTTGAGACAGGAAAAGGAGAGCTCTTATAAGACAGCCGCCTGAGGTTGCAGTCCTGAGCCACTGCTGGGCAGTTACTTGGTGGGGCTGCAGATCTTTGTACTTAGGGACTACAGGCTGCTGTGGATCTGAGTTTCAGTCAGGCAAATTTCCTGGTTTCTCAGTAAAAAAAAAAAAAATGTCAACTATGGTTCCTCCAGCTAGGATAGACCACCAGAGGATGAGCATCTCTAATTGACCAATCTCATTAGTCACAGTCTCACCCACCCACACTCAGGTTCTCAGCCAGCAGACCTATGCCTAATTTGAGTCTTCTCCTCTGTGATGGTTTGTATATTCTTGGCCCAAGGAGTGGCACTATTAGGAGGTGGGGCCTTGTTGGAAGAGGCGTGGCCTTGTTGGAGTAGGTGTGTCGTTGTGAGCATGGGCTTTTAAGACCCTCATCCTAGCTGCCTGGAAAGCCAATCTTCTGTTTGCCTTCAGAATGAGATGTAGAACTCTCAGCTCTTCCTACACCATGCCTGCCTGGATGCTGCCATGCTCATGCCTTGATGAACCTCTGAACCTGCAAACCAGCCCCAATTAAATGTTGTCCTTATAAGAGTTGTCTTGGTCATGGTGTCCGTTCCTAGCAGTAGAATCCTCCCATTTACTCTAGCCTCACCATAGAGCAGGCTCTCCAATCCCACTTAAAGGCAGCGTGACAAAGAGCACCCTGGGACCCGTGGGGAGGGCTGCTGGCTGGCCTCCTTTGGCTTTTTCTCCCCCTAAGGGAAGTTTAATTACTCACTTGGCCAGTTGGACCTATGCAGCAAATAGTGCTGGAGGGTCCTCTCTGTTGGGAGCTCCCAGCAGTGAGGCCATCAGTTCACGGGTGGGAGTGTGTGGAGAAGAATGTTGCCCACTGTGGACAGCTCAGCCACTGCAGCCCGCACTCACCGATGTACTCATCCTGGTCCACAAAACCATCCCCGTTCTTGTCGATATCCTCCAGGGTTTCCTAGGAAGTAATGGGGAAACAACAAGATGGCCATATGCTTTGAGACTCCTACTGCCCTCTTTGTCTGCCTTTATAACGCTTGGCGACTTATTCTAGTAGCTTCTGGGCAGCCCAATTACACTGCAAACAGATGACGGTTGGAATCCCCATATCCTTTCTCCACAATTTTAAATCGGAACCCTCTCCTCAAAAGAAAGAGTGTTTGTAAACTCACTGTGCTCTGACGCTCTCACGAAGCCCAGCACACCAACCGACCGATACCCACCACCAGACATCACCCTAGGAGTCTGAGAGTCCAGCAGGAGAAGCCCCAGATAAAAGCAGATTCCATAGTGAACAGCTAGGACCCTCAGCTGGTGTCAGAGACACATATAAAACTACAGAGATTTAAACAGTAACTGACTGTGAAAGTATTCTCCAATTAGCTGTATTTAGTTTTAAGTTCTCATGCTATGGATCGTCCTGTCCACCCCCCTCCCACATCAGTAATTTACTAAGGGAATTTACTGTCCTGTAACCCAAGGACTTCCTCATTCAGGAAAACAGTTGGAATCCAGAGCACCAATCTCGCTTGAAGGCAAACAATTTCCCTGTGGTAGCTACCCTGCCCCCCCCCCGCCCCATTTCATTAGTTATCACTCAATGGATGTTGAGTGAATATGAGAAATAATTCTTGGACCACTGCCTGGTCCTTGGGGTCATGGACGTCATGAGGCAAAGTATGAGGCAGGAGTGAGCATTGTCACTGACTGGGGATCTAAGATATTCAGAGCTGTTTATGAAAGAAAAAAAAAAAAAACCTTTCATTAACAGCTTCCCAGCGGCTGGAACTGACTCTGCCCAGGAAACAGGTGATGACATTTATTTAAATGTCATGAAAAATGAAGACAGGCGGGGCCCAGTGGGACACTATGGAAAGCAGTGACACTCGAGCCCTTACAGCACTGACCCTTTATAAGCTTGGCATCCAAGCCATCTGCCCACAGGGCATACAGTTGAAGTAGCAGCCTTCCAGCTGCAATCTCTGTGTGTTTCCATAAGGTTTTCTAATCCTTCCAAGATGAAAACAGGAAGAAGGTAGGAAGGGAGGGAGGGAGGGAAGAAAGAGAGTGCAACAACAACAATAGCAACAGCAACAGGGCAGAGTCTGGCTAGCGGCTCACTAACCCACCAGTTCTTTCTGAGTTTATCTAAATGGCGTCTCTCAGGCTCTGCATAACTAAGATGGGCCAGGTCATAAATGGGTACATATATCCTGTTTCCTGGGCTGAACAGTGAAGACAGGCTATCACATCTCTTCATTCTGTCTCTGTCCTTTATCTGCCACCTGACACTCTAAGACAGCAGAGCAGAGGGTAGAGATAGCCTCCCACTGTTTAATGGGGAGCTGCCCAGGGGATCTGCCTGGGACCATCTTTAATGGGCACCGTGCAAGTAAGGAACAGGCTTACTCCGTGTTAGGTGGCTTCCATCGGGTGTCTGTTACAACAGCTAGCTTGTCCTGACTACTTCCTGGACAGATAGAGATTTGACATATTCAACTCCAGTCCTTCCCCAGTTCCCCAGCAGGCTGAAAGTCTCCTTTTGGAAAAAGGGACAAGGTGTGGGGACAGTTTTCTCCCTGATCCTTTCCCAGTCTGGATTTTCACGGTTCTCACCAGAACTACAATCTCCTTCATATGTTCAAACTCCTCTGGGTGCAGAAAGGCAGTGAACTCCTCCCGAGTAGCTGTCAGGTCGCCATCGAGGTCTGAAGCCTTAAACCTCCTCTCATCCCGTGGCAGCATCTTTTTAAAGGTGTGATGATCAGAGCTATCTTGGAATTCAGCAGGGTTTCCTGCAGGGCACACACAGCCTTTTTAAAGGGAGCCTCTCCGTTCCCATTCACTTATGCTTCACACACATACAAGCCATCCTTACTCACCCACTGACTTCTTGAAAACACTTCTATTCAAAATGCCCCTTGCACTCTCCCTCCCTCCAAGCCATCCCATAATCGACCTCAGTGCCCAGCAGGGACTTTATAGCAGGTGCTCAAGAGCACAGGCTTTAGACCACACAAGTTCAGACCTTATTATATTATAGTCTTCTGCCTTCATTTACGCCTTTCCATCCAGGATATACGAGGATTCCCTGTGTTCTAGAATATCTAAATGCCTCTGCTGAGCTTTCAAGCTCTCAGAATCTGGCTTTGATTACCTTCCTTTCTCCCCAAGCCTGTCTCCCTGTTGTCCATCTGGAGGGTCTGTGGCATACTCCTCCCTCCTTCCTCTAACCTACTACTAACCCAAGCCTCACCCACCATGCATGCATTTCTGTGCCTCTGCCCCTCCAACAATGCCACCCTCCCCACAGTCTCTCCAAACTGAAATCCACGCTTCAAGGCCTGGTTTCCACCCCTCTCCCCACTTCACGGAATTCCGTTTCCTGATGATGCTTTGGGTGTACTTCATCCTTACTACCCAACGACAGCAGCAATTAGAAACTGTCAGAAGCATTTTTTTTTCTTTCTCTTCTCTGTGTGCACTTCTGAGAGTTTAAGCAGGGCCATGACCGAAGACTCCTTCCCCTATGTCAGTCAAAGGAAGCAACTTGGTACATTCTTAGTAGGTGGAGGAGGATGTTACACAACAGGTTTCACTTGAAGGTTGTGACATTTGGGTGAAGGAGGCAGCCATGATGAGCCTCCTGTGACCTTGCTCCCCACTGTGCCATCTCTGCTGTGGTGTCTTACCCAGGTAGTAGCCATAGGTGGCCTGCTTGTATTCTTCCCAGGAGATCTTTTCGTCTTTGTCCCTATCATAATCCTTCCAGACTTTAGCCACATTATCGTAGATGTATCTTTTCTGTACCCGTTTGATCCAAACTTTCAGCTCTTCAGTAGTAACAAGGCCGTCTCCATCACTGTCGATTCGATCAACAATTTTCCTGTAGTTTTTTAAAAAAAAAAAAGTAATAAAATGAAACCATAAATCCCTCAGGGCCACAATCAAAATTGTATGGTATTGGCCTGGCAACATGAAGCAATTTGCAGTCTTAAATGTTATAAAAATTCTAAGATAGATTCAGTCCATCTTCCTTCCAAAGATGATATGCCTTCTCCTCCCGGAAACCAGGGCCAGGGGCAGACAGCACTAATGGACCATGCCTCTATATCCTGAAACCTAGATATGAACTCAGAATTTTTCTCAGCTCAGGACTTTGGAGATGTCATGACCACCCGATGAGAAGTGGCCCGGAAGATCGATTAGGTCTAACTGTGTTGAGCTTTAGGTACAATGCAACAACAGGAAATTTTATGTTAATCGAAAGATAAAGGAGCTGTTTGTTTTTAAGTCCTACTCTCTTGTACTCAAGGATTTGAAACTTAAGGAGCAGGAGACCAATCCTGTTGGACAAAGCTGGCCCTCTGGCAGCTGAAGAAACTGAGCAGCTCTGCTAACAGGATATAGACCACTGTGCCCTCTTGGGTTTCCAACTCTACTTTGACCTAGGTTCTGGAGATATCAAGCTAGACTCTACCCAGGCATCCTAAACACTAATTCAGGGTAAAATCCAAGTTGGAAACTTACCGTCTGTCCGTCTCTAAGTTAAGTAGCTACAAGCTAAGAGTGTCACCTCTGTGAGGGACTTCCTCACACCCATACGCTAATGCTAACGTAATGTTTAAGAGACGTTCCACACACCTGGATGAGGTCCTACTGGCCAATGGAGACTCAGTATCTTTCTTTGGGGCTAGAATTCTATCAACCCCAGTGATACATTTTGTTAGTGGTAGTTCTAATTAACAGTTAACACTGACTAAATTAGAGAGGGGAACTGAATTCTTTAGTTCTTTATAAATACGGTTTGACCTGTAACTTTTAGTAGGAAAGATGAAGAATCGGGGAGGGGAAACCAGTCAACATCTCCTACCTGAATTCAAGGAGCCTAGCTCCTTTCTCGGAAAGTTGTGGACTTTAAAATGTCCCTTCAAGCACAATTTTAGCAGATCTGGGACTGAAAGATTGAATCACATGCATTTTCAGGCTTCTCTGGGGACAACCCGGCTGGTCGCAGCAGGATTCACTCAACACCAGTCAGGCTGGGGCTGCTCCAGTCTGAAGGACACCCTGGCAACACTACCCATTGGTTACCCATCGCCATGGAGAAGCAGATACTCAGGCCAACAAAGGCTCAATGGCCTGAAATCACGGGACCTATCGACATCCAGGGCCAGGGCCTAGATCCGCCCAACACAGGGCAAGAGCTCTAAAACTCTTGACTGGAATTATAGGAGTGGTCTTGACCTCTGGAAAATCACAGGAGTAAGATCCTGAGAAAGGAAATGGAATGTACTCTCCGAATGCATTAGTCAGGACATGTAGATCTTCCTGTGGCTCTGGTTATCTGTGTGACCTCATGCAAGTGAGTCTCTGAGCCCCACTGTGAGCAGAAATGCCCAAGTGACAAGACCTGTGAGGACTGAAGGGGAGGAAGGTGCCTTTTCTCACTGGGACAACAATGTAGGTGAAGGGTGGAAGTAAAATGCTAACTCCCAGCAAGTAAAAGCAGTCAATAAAGCCTCCAGGAGGGGTGCAGGGCAAAGGGAGTTCCCCTGACAGCTGCTGTCAAGGAGACAAGAAAAACCAGACACTTGGTGAACAGGTGAAACCACGTTGGAAAGTAACTGACATTTTTCTAAGATTACATGAGGCCACTGAACCTGGAACCTTTCCTTGTTTCCAGACGTCCTAACCATGACATGTGTTTTCAATAGACAGTCAAGGGATAGACACAGAGTTGCCAAGATGTAGCCATGCTACTCCCATGCCAGCCCAGACTTGAATGAAGGGGGCTGTTGAGAAAAAAGACAGAGAGGCAACTTCCCAGTGAGTTCCAGCCTAGATCTGTCATTTCCAAGAGTCCCAGCCCAATTCTGACCCAGGTGACCTTAGATGGGAAGGGGCTCCGGCCAGGGACCCGGAAGTTATCTTTGGTTCCTTCCTCAACACGGGGTCAAGGACAAGTGCTACCGTCTTTCTCATCCTAATTCCCAGGCGCAGTGACCCCAGCCTGCCCAGGACTCCATTTCTGCCACGGTTACACTCTGCACTCTACTGCCAGGCTTTCCCAACAAGGTTTGGGGATTAGGACGTCCTGTCCACCACACACAGACACTGATAACATCTCTACCTCCTTGAGGCTGTCCCTCTGATCTTTACTTTCCCTCCTCTTCTACCTCCCAATTCTTCTTCCCTGCACCCCTCCTGCCCCACAAGAGTTAAAACCATGATAAATAAGCGGGCCCCTCACTTCAGGAACACCTTTCTATTATCGTACACCCAGCAACCTTTGAACCATCCCATAAGCATACCACCTACAAAACCAGGCACCTCCCTCCAACCTGAAGCCCCCCCCCCGGGAGGGGGTTCCTGCAAAACACACGGATGATGTCATCATCTCAGCAATCCTGAAGGTGTTTGCCTGTCCTCCTCCACACTGGATGGTAGCCAGCACCCTGAGACCTAGAACATGAGGGTTCATCTTTGTACTTGCCAGATGTCAAACATGGTCCAAACACAGGAGCCACTGCTGTGCTTGCTAAATGAATAAATGAACAAAGTCTTCATACAAGGATGAGAACGTCACCACCCCTTCTACCTGGCACTTAAGCTAATTACCCTGATGTGGGAATTAAATGAAGCCAGAGAACCTAAACTTAAGTGTTTCCAGTTCCTAACTCCCTTTTCCTCCTTTCCAAGACAATGCAGAATGGCTGCAATCAGGGCCCCAGAATAACTCAGTCTCCAGGCCTCAAAGCAGCACAGTGTAGTGAATTTATCAATGGCCCCTATTGTTAAAGTCCCCAAAAAAGGAAGAGAAAGTACTTCCCTGACAAATAAAAGATACCGTGTGGAGGTGACTTTGAAGTCCAAAGGTCTTTTTATCAGCACAGGCAGATGCTCACCTACACAACAGGTATCGCTTATCCTGTCCCACTGAATACTCTGGCCTTTCCGTGGCACAGAGATGGCTGTGTTCTTTACAACTGTAGCAGAACTCGAAGTTCCTCCTCCCCCCCCACCCCCCAGGAGCAGGTTCTGGAAGCTCCGGTGGCCCACAGGCAGGATTGCTGTGTTCCTCCTCCTCAGCCCTGCCTTCACCTGCTCCTCACTGGCTTCTAGTCCCTCTGGCAGGTTTCTGGATAACTGCACAATGTCCATGTGTCTCCTGGGCACCAGGGTAGGGGTTACTGAGATGTTGCCCAGGTATGTTTCCTGATTCCAAGCTAAACTCACAATTCATCACCAAAGCCATTTTGCAGGGATTTTTGTTTGTTTGTTTTTGTTTTGTTTTATTTTTTGCTCCTGACAATCAGTTGTCAAAAAGCTGAGTGTCTCACCCATAATGTTGGAACTAGAGTCCAAAGAATCAGTGTCCATCTCTACACCTCTTCTCCCAATTAGCCCCTTTAAAAACCTGATTTCTATGTCTCTAAGTGAGATTTCTGGGGTGACTGGTCAGATGACAAGAACATTCACCCTGACCTAGAGACAGGCCAAGAACAAGCTTCTCCAGCTCTTACACATTTGTTTGATCTTGAGATTTTGTTTAAGCAAGTCTCAAGTACCTCTCTCTGGACTGTGGGAAAGAACCGGGTACTAAAAGGCCACAGCCAAAAAACTCTGGCTCACTCCAGTCTCTTCTGATGAAACCTAGATGAGGGGGCGGGCCCTCTCGCTCCCTGCTCCCCAGGCCGCTGCCACGTTCTCGCCTCCCGTGGGAAGCTATCCTGGCCGGGCGTGGTGGCGACCTCCACGCGGGGTCTGAGCACCGGTTAGCAACTTTGTGCCTCTGAGCCTAGCTCTGGCCTCAGCCCTAAGACCAACTGGCGCGATTTCGCTTTCGCTTTGCGCTCGTGGTCCCGCGTGGCTCCCTCCGAGGGGGCCGTGGGCCCCTGCGTGGTCCCCTGCGTGGTCGCTCGCGCGGCCCGGGCCGCAGCCTCACCCCAGCCTCTCCTTGCTCTCGTCCGGGCTTAGCTGATCGAAGGTCTTGGAATCCTCCTTGCCTAGGAAGGCCTCATGATCGTACTGGAAGCTCTGGTTGTCCTCGGGCGGCCGCTCGCCCAGCTCTGAATCGGGCCGAACCACGCGCTCCTTGCGCACCGTGGGCTTGGCCTGCAGCGCCAGCACCAGTGCCAGCAGCAGCCCCAGGGCGAGTCCCAGGCGGCCACCGCGCGCCATAGTCGCGAGCAAAGGGAGGCTGCCGGGCAGTGGGGGCTCGTAGCGCCGCAGCCGCTGTCCCCTCCCCAGCGAGGGGCGCGCCCGGCTGGCTCCGGGAGGCTCGGGCCGCCCCACTCACGCGCCCATTGGCCACGGCGCCGCCGGGGGAGGCCGGGGCCGCGGAGCCACGTCGCCAGCCAGGGTGGTGGGCGCTGGGCTCCGGTTTCGCCTCGGCCCCTCCCCGCGATCTCGTTGCGAGGGGCGGGCCCAGATGATGGGGGCTGCGGACTGGAGGGCTCTCTGCAAGACCGGAAAGAAGTACTTTGTGAAAATGCAACAGATGTTTTGGATGATAGCTCTTCTCCGCGGTTAGAGAAGCAGCGCTCCCGCTCAGCTTCCAGCTGAAAGCCCAAACCTCAGCCCAAGGCTACCCCGGAGATGAGCATTTAAACCCGGTTAACACAATTTGCAGTGTGGTTCGGAGCACTTGAGATTGGAAGGAGGCCAGGTTGGGTGTGGTCCCCTAGGTTAGGGAGGAGGCAATCTTATCATCCATGAGATAACACCGGAGGACTGTGGGAAGAGACCGGTGAGTAAGGAGTTCTTTTTAGCTCCTATGGGAGAGAGGCAGAAAGGCTTCCCAAAAGAAATAGATATCAAATTATAAAGCTTTCGTTTCTGAATGTTGGCAAGCCATTTTACAAACCCACTGTGTGACTCAAATTCTATCAGCGTATTAATTCCGAAATAATGACACCAATCAGTGATGGTCTGTGTTATATAACTTTCTGCAATGATGGAAATGTTCTCTTTATGGACTGACCTATATGTAGTGGCCATTGAATATTTGACATGGAGGTGGCCCAAACTCAATAGGTGAGCTTATTATTCTACACACACACACACACACACACACACACACACACACACACATACACACACACAAATGCATGCAAATGTCAGAGGGTCAACAGATCTTTTAAAGGGTCTCAGAAAACTGTGGTTGAAGAGAGAAGCCCCCTCCTACCTCCGGCCCTAACAGCTATAGTGCCATCTGTTCCCCTCCTTCACCTTTCTGACATTCTCGAGAAGAGGTCAGTGGGCGGCTATGCTTTTTGTCCCTGCAGTAAGGAAGTCAAGACAAAGCATAGATGCAAGTGCCTTTCTATAAAGATCATTTTCGGTTAGCAAATTAAGATGATGAGCCCGATACACGTAAGCTTCGAGGGATGTCTTAGCTAGGGTTTTACTGCTGTGAGCAGACACCATGACCAAGGCAACACTTATAAGAACAATAGTTAATTGGGGCTGGCTTACAGGTTCAGAGGTTCAGTTTGTTATCATCAAGGCAGGAGCATGGTAACATCCAGGCAGATATGGTACGAGAGGAGCTGAGAGTTCTACATCTTCATCTGAAGGCTGCTAATAGAAGATTCGCTTCTAGGCAGCTAGGATGAGGGTCTTAAAGCTCACACTCACAGTGACACACCTACTCAGACAAGACCACACCTATTCCAACAGGGCATATTTTCTAATAGGGCCCCTTGCTCCATGGGCCAAGCATATACAAGCCATCACAAGGGCATAATGAGAACAAACCAGCCACGGTTCTGCAGAGTCTACATAACACAGAAGACCAAGCAGGGAGGGTTTCCTGGAATGACTGACTGACAGAAACTGAGGGTAAGATAAGTAGGGTAAGCCAAGCAGGGGAATGCGGCTGGCAGAGGACAGTGGAGCTGGAAGTAATGCTCTGTGACCCTGTACGACCCCTTCTAGTTGTCAGGGAGATGGGAGTCGGGGAGGAGGTGATCCAGTATTTGATGGATTCAGCGTTCCTCAGTTGGCTTTCCATTGGGATAAGAAGTGCTATACTTGAATCTAGAAAAGTGTCAACTGTTGCTTAAGAGGTGTGGACTTGTAGCAAAGGAAACACAGTACTGTGGGGGTGAAGAACTCCCTTGATTGTTAATCAAGCATCCAGTGGGCAGCTCCCAGACGCAAAGAAAGCCCAGGGAGGGAGTGGCAGAGCTCCCTCTCCACTGCATGCTGCTGATGTTGCCACCACTGTCAGACTGCAGCTTCCTTAGGCTTTTGAGGTGGATGGAAGACCAGGAACTCACAGGCATCTTCTAACCCTTCAGCACTAGATCAGGGATGAGCAGCCATCAGGTCCACCGCCTCTTGGGCACACAGATGGCCACTGATGGACTAGCCAGCTCCTTTCCTGTAAGCCAGTGTAACAAAGCCTCTTTTACAAATGCTTATTTATTTATTATTGTTTCTAGTCCCTGAAAGAATCCTGACTAATAAACTTCTCCAGTACAAATGTCTTAATTAAGTGCCTTAATGCCCATTGTGTTCACAAAGCAGATGGGATACAAGTCAAGTCAGGGGAGCAGGGAAGAAGAGGTCGGAAAGGGGGGTGGGACAGGAAGTGGGAGCTGCTGACCGCTGCTGACCCCATGACTTTACCATGGCCAGCTTGGGCTCACTGGTGTTGAAGCAGCATGTCATGCATGAAGGCGGTACCTTCACGCTTGCTACAGTTGAGCTTCCTGCCAGACACTGCTGGCTTCCCATAGAGAGTTTCAGAGGCAGGCTTGTTCCCTGTGGGAATTACCCACAATGCTGTGAGCCTAGAAGCCTTTGTGTAATTCCCCTGCCACTTGCCCACACTCTCTCTCTGGCATTCTTTTTTTTTTCCTCAGTTTTCCCAGGAGAATTAGGAAGTCCCCTCAACCAAAGGATCAGGAAAGTTGACGACACAAACTGACTGAGGATCTCCTCTAAGTGAGTGTGTCCTTTCATTTTAAAGCTTGCTTTTTATTTCTCCACTGTGCGTGTATGGGGAGACCGATGAAGCACATTCTCACCTCCTAAGTGAACCTCCATCCTTAATGAGGCAGGGGATCAGCTGAGGGCTAAAGGAATGCAAAGGGAAAACGGTTTCAAATAGGTGAACTGATATCAGGATATGTTAATTAGCTGCAAGTAATACCATTCACACTCAGGCTAAAAAGCTCATAAAACTAAGAAAACATTATTATTTCATATATCAAAAGTCTTTTTAAAGCCTTTGTGTGGGTTTGTATGGGCACCTTTGTTCCACATCCTGTCTGTGGTTAAATGCAGCATAAATTGACCCATGAGCCTCCAGGGCTCTCCTGTCTCAATAGGCTCCAGCTTTACACTTGCTGGGCTTCATACTTGTTGAGCAAGCACTCAACCCTGAGCCACTTCCTTAGAGTTCAAAAGGTCTTGAGTTAAATCAGCTTCAGACTGGCTCATGGAAATGGCTCCAGGGCATCAGGGAGCCAGGTTTTAAAGCTCTTTGGTATTCCTCCAATAGCAGGGGGGGAAAGTTTCATTCCTATATTAGAAAGAAAACTTTCTATCAGATCTCCTTTCACATCTCATTGGCCAGAAAGCTATGGAAATTCCATGATTGATTAGACCAATCAAAAATCGACTCCTCGGGGCTGGGAAAATATACAGAATCTTCAAAAACACATCCTGAGGGGTCTGTCGGGAAAGAACAAGCCAGATGGTTATAGGTGCCACGAGGAATTCTAATTAACTGCTATGTGTTTAAAAGCTCCACCAGGTCCTGCTTCTCCACCATTCAGTCATAGAAAGTTGTCAAACTCAACTCAAATGTCATTTACTCCATGACGTTTTCCCTTAAATCTTAGATCAGAATCAACCATTTCTAACTCAAAATGCCCAGAGCCTTCTCATCACACATACAACCTTTTCATGGTCTGACTTGTACTAACAGATTCACTTCAGTTCCTCCTGAGTCTGAGTTCCCTGAGAGGAATGATCTTACATGATTCCTGTCCGTGTGCATAAACCCAGGGACTATGGCTTTTACTGTCTTCTCATTGAGGTTTATCACAATATGAAAGCTTATTTCACTATTGCATACCAAGTACCTAGGGCAACAGTTGGTGCACAATACCATAGTAGGTGCCCAGTTATATCTGAGTGTATAATAAGCTACTAATGCCAACCAACTTTTGTTGCTGTTAAGTAAGGTAGAGTATTTACCTTTACCCTCCCATTCGAAACATCCCATTCGAAACACACACACACACACACACACACACACACAAAAACACACACACACTAGCACACTAGTCTCTCTGGATATTCACCTTTGCTCTCATTCCTTGTACCACATCTGGAATTTCTGCTCAAAGCAATAAGCCAAGATTATTCCCAGTGTCCTTCATTGTCTGATGTTCACCATCTTGTGTGTGCAAGTGCATGTGCGTGTATGTGTGAGGGTGTGTGTGAGGGGATAACACAACAACATGAACCCAGTGTTTCTCAACCTTCCTCAATATTGCAACCCTCTAATTCCTTATGTTGTGGTGACCCCCAACCATAAAATTATTTTTGTTGCTATTTCAACTTATTACAACTTATTACAGTTATTTCATAACTGTAATGTTGTTACTGTTATGAATTATAATATATCTGTGTTTTCCAATGGTCTTAGGAGACCCCTGTGAAAGAGTCAACACCCCCCACAAAGGGTTTAAGACCCACAGGTTGATAATGACTACAAAATTCATAGTTTCTAACATTCAATCAAAAACATAGCAGGGAGCCAGGACTGGTGGTGAATGCTTGTAACTCGAGCTCTTGAAAGGCCTAAGCAACAGGAGCAGGAGTTAGAAGTCAGCCTGGGCTATATGGTGGGACCCTGTCTCAAAAGACAAGATTAAATAAACAAACATTAATAGTTTCTTAAAAGGACAGAACCATGCATAACACAATGGTAATGGGAGACTACTAATAAATGTGACTCAGATGTTAGGACGGAGAGAGAAAACATTTAAACCTCTATTGTCATTGTAGTCAATAGATTCAGAGGAGATAAGGAAGTAACAAAAACATACATGTTGAAAATATAATGATCAAGGCAGAAACATATGAGATGAAAAATATTCCATGTAAGACTAAAGGTTCAATGTTGTAAAAGAAGTGATTTGAACTTAGAGGTGAAGCTATAGAAACTCTCCCAAAGATTCCTGAGTAAGGCAGCAGAGTAGACGCAGGCTTCAGGAGATCCGGTGCAGACGTGTCAGGATAAGAAAAAACAGGCTTTATAATAGTGAGTGTGGGGCATATGCCTTTAATCCCACCACGTAGGAGGCAGACACAGGTGGATCTCTGAGAGTTCAGGGCCAACCTGGTCTGTAGAGCGAGTTCCAGGACAACTGGGGACATGTAGAGAGACGACATCTCAAAGAAACTAAACACAACAGAAGAGGAGGAGGAGGAGGAAGAGGAGGAGGAATAAGAGTCAAGAAGAAAGATAGGAAGGAAGGAAGAAAGGAAGGAAGGAAGGAATAAAAAAAGAAAGGAAGGAAGGAAGGAAAAAGAAAGAAAGGAAGGAAGGAAGGAAAAAGAAAGAAAGGAAGGAAGGAAAAAGGAAGGAAGGAAAGAAGGGAAGAAAGAGAAAGAGTGAGCTTCATTTTGAACAGTTGAAGAAATGTGCAAAAGAATTGGACAGCCAGAAAGTCTGGAGGAGCAGACGTGTGAAGCACTGAGAAGAATGGGGGTGAGCACCTCCAACCTGGGTCCCAGAGTCAGGAGGGAAGCAAGCCTCCTCCACACGGTAAACCAGGCAGCCCAGTGAACGGAGAGGATGCCCACGGACAGGACACGCCCACAGCTCCCATGTCTCAAGTCCAGTTCCAGGTCTGAATAAGATACAGATTTTCCCACTAGGGTGGGTCATCAATGGAGACGAGACTCCTGGCTCAGGGAATTGTGGCAGAGCCCTTCCTGAAAGGGAATCTTTGTTCAAAGTTGAGCTACACGGAGGGCCCTGAACAGGAAAACAGTCTCAGAGTTGGAGAGCATAAATCTAAACCTCGGCATCCACCTGATGTGAAACAACCTTGGGAAACAGCCGTGGAGCATGGGAGGTACAACAAAAACTATTTTTTTTTTTAGCAAAACAAAGCAAAAACAAAAAGCCAACAAATCAAAACCGTAAATGTAGATGGCTTCAGATCTCCAATAAAAGACACAGACTCAATTGGGAGGCGAAACCAAGACCAAGCTGCTGGTTGTCTCCAACCAAGAAAGATGCCTCAATGACAAAGACGCCTATAGAGCCAGAGTCAAAGGACAGGAATCAGTATTTATCAAGCAAATCAAAGCTTAAAAGCTAGCTGGCATAGCTATTTTTTTTAAAAGATTTACTTATTTATTATTATATACAAGTACACTGTCGCTGTCTTCAGACCCAACAGAATAAGGCATTAGATCTCATTACAGGTGGTTGTGAGACACCCTGTGGTTGCTGGGAATTGAACTCAGGACCTCTGGAAGAGCAGTCAGTGTTCTTAACCACTGAGCCATCTCTCCAGCCCTGGCATAGCTATTTTAATATTTGATAAACTAGATTTCAAGCCGAAATTAGTCAGAAGAGGCAAAGAAACGACAACATACTAATGAAGGGAACAATTTATCAAGAAGATATAACAATTATTATCTTACACGCCAAGTATTCGGGTACACACACACACACACACACACACACACACACACACACACACCACAATGAGCATAAAAGGTAAGTTAGGTCCTGCTACAGTAGTGTCCTTGGAACTCTTTACCCATCTGTAGGTATTTCATCCAAACTGTAGAGTTAAACTACACCGTAGATCAACTGGACTAAGCAGTTATATACAGAATCTTCCATTTAACAGATACGAAAATCACAGTCTTCTCGGCAGCCTGTGGGACCCTCTCTGGAACAGATCCCATTCCAGGTTATGCACGAAGTCTTTAAAAAGTACAAAAGAATTGAAGGTCTTCATTGCATTTTATCAAACAATAGAGGAATAAAAATTAGAAGTCAGTAGCAAGAGAATCTGTAGAAACTACACAAATACTCGAGGAGTGAATAATTCACCTTTGAATGGCCAGTGAGTCTCAGGATAAATCAGAGAGGAAAACTTAAAAATCCCTACAATTAAATGAAAATGAAATTGCAACTCATCAGAAACTTTGCAATATAGCTAAAATACTTCTAAAATGAAAGTTTATAACTGTGAGTGCCTGTGTTAATAAACCAGGCAGAACACAAATGAATGGCCTAACAGTCTCGGAAAAATGATACACTAGTCTCAAATGTCGTAGATGGCCATACATTAGTAAAAAACCAAGACAGCAGTCAATGAAACAGAGACTAAAAGAACGACATATAGATTCAATTGAAGGGTTGGCTTTTTGAAAAGAAAAAGTAATATTGACAAACCTGTAGCCAAAAGGAATTGAAAGAGGATCTAACTTAATAAAAGTTGATCCCCAAAGGGGATTTCACCATGGATTCCAATGCACTACTTACAATAGCACAGGATATAGAACATGCTTGGATGACTGTCAACAGATGGACAGGTAAAGAAGCCACAGCATGAGCAATGCATTTTTAAGCTGCAATAAAGAATGAAATTATGAGATGCAGAAAAATAAATGAAACTGAGTATTACCATATTGCAAGAGTTAAACCAGATATAGCAGGACAAATGTCACGTTTTCCCCTCACATGTAGAATCTGTATCTCAATACTGGTGTATGTGAGTGGGAAAGACATGGAAGTTTTTTAACAGAGACAGAAACAAAGATGGGTAATGGAATGTATATGATCAACAGTGGATAGAGACGGTGAAAGCTCCATCATGGTACATACATCAAACATACCTCACACATACATAATACATACAGCACACACACAACACACATACATACACCACACATACATTACTCAAGTCTCAGAGGAGGAAGAAGAAGAGGAGGAGGGAAATTAGTTAAGGAAAGAATGGCCCAATGTTTCCCAAACTGAATTAGAAACATATGCTATAGACTGAAACTTAACACATCCCTAGCACAAAATATTTGAAGAAAACTTTGTTAAAGCATAAAATGTAATGTATATGTATATAATGTATATATCTATATGATAAAAAAATCTGAAAAGCAACCATATATGGTCAGCAGCAGTAGTGGGAGAATAAAATCTGAATGTAGACTGGAGAGATGTCTCTGTAGGTAAGAGCCCTTGCTTCTCTTCCAGAGGACCCAGGTTCAATTCCCAGTACCTACTTCAAGGGGCTCACAACCGTCTGTAACTCCAGCTCCAGGGAATTCAATGCCCTTGGTTTCTGCGGATACCTGCACTGTGTGCACTTACCCACATGCAGACATCTACCCCACACATCGTTAAAACAATAAAATAGATTTTTAAAAACCTGAATGCGGGATGTTCTTACAGTCTGAGACTCTAGCAAGGAGAACACAGGGAATGATAGCTCTCAGCTAGGATATGTTATATAGAGGGATAAAGAAAAGGGGAAAGGGAAGGAAGGAAGGAAGGAATAAAGGAAAAAAAGGGAGGAAATTCACTTTAAGGTTTTGAAGAATTAAGGAGTTAGGTATCTTTGACCTACCGTGGGGCATATTGCATTACTTATTCTGGATGTATGAAATTTAGAACCTGTTAGTACAGTATTAGAAAAGTTCCTTTGTTTGCCCAAAGGTCCTCACTAAGCCCTGTAGATAGGAAGATAAGGACTGTTGTACTTAGCTTGGCCCCACAGACTGGAAGCCAGTTTCAGCAACCCTTGAGTCCCTGTGAATGGGGCTGGGAAGACAGGGTCCCTCTGTCCTCTAAGAACATGCAAAGCCACCTCCACAGTGGGGCTTCTCTTTACAGGGTCACTGTGTGTCGTGCTACCTACAGGCCTTAGTGAATTGTACCAGCTCTTAGTAATGGTACTATCTGTTCTGTGCTGGATGCCTCAGAAATGTCTGATGATGATACTGTCAGCAAGAAGCACTAGAGAGTCACTCAGAACTATTTTTGCAAAAGACAGGGTGAGGAGTGTATATTTTTATTTATGTGTATGTCTTCATATATGTAAGTGTTCATGCAAGGACACCAGGAGGGGGGATTGAATCTCCTGAAGGTAGATTACAGGTGAGATGCTAAAGATGGGTGCTGGGAACCGAAGTAAGGTCTTCTGATGAAACGGTAAGTTCTCTTAACCAGTGAGCCATCGCTCCGGCCCCCATAACTGTTCATGATAAACAAAAGAGTCATTAGAACAAGGTCTACTCTTTGGGAAGGATTTTCCTCCTTTGAAAAATGATCCACGAGGCACACGTCTGCATAGATTAAATGGCAAAGACAAATAAAAAATGGAAACTACGCCAATCTCTACCACCTGAACATAACTACTGTCTCTCAGGCCTGATGCATCCGTGAGCAAATATATAAATGTATGTTTCATGAACACGGGACTCTATTACATACAACATGCGTCAGGCCACTGGGAACAATTCCAGCCATGGTGTATCTACGTCAGCATCTTCAGAGGCTGTGTAATGCTACATCATCCTTTAACTGTCAGGAATTTAGACAGCAATTGTTATCCATTGGCAAACGGATACTTTAAGTGAGCAAACAGGAGTAAGTGGACGAGATCTTAGCAAACACACGTTTGCAGATGCTCTGCTGAGCTCAGCAGTGCTGTCTCATGCTCTGAGGTCAGCTGCCAGCTGGCTGAGGAATCCTCCCCATTCTGACTGTGCTTACTCACAGGCCCTGGGCTGGCTGCCTATTGACTCCAGGGAAAAGGTTCCAGTGGAGACCACTGGGACAAGATGACTGTTCTGGTGAGCCGTCCCAGACGGCTAGCTGGGCCCGTGCTTGTGTCTGTCCAGAGGAGTGAGGGCTAGCGGTGATGTGCAAGCTCTTTGGCCAGCAGTTGCTGTGTGCCAAGTGCCAAGAAGACTTGTGGGTACAGAGAAGGGCCGAGGGCAGGGAACTCCTGTACAAACACTTTCGGTTGTTATCCGATTCGTCTGTGATACAAATTTCTAAATACAAAAGAAACAGCCAAATTGCTGTGGAGAAAGACAAGCCACTCTAATTTAAGTGGAAAAGCCCATCTCTCTCTCTTTCTGTTGTATCACTGTAGAGTTAGGTCTAGTTCTTTCTCCCAGCTCTACGCTCTCAGAAATAAGACTCCACACAGATATAAGATATTCCCTGTACACATCGCAGTTTATGGACTGGGATTTGCACTTGAGTTGGATTATATACACCAAAGCTTTATAGACATGAACAGGAGAAACAAGGCATCATGTAAGGGGAGGGGCTAGAGAGACGGCTCAGCAGTTAAAAGCTCCATACTGTTCTTGCAGGGTACTGGGGTTCAGATGCCCCCAGCATCCACATCAGGAGGTTTACAGCTGCCTAGAACTCCAGCTCAGGGGGAATCCAATGCTTCTGCCCCATCCTCTCCATACACACATGCATTTTATAGCTCACCCTTGCATTTATAGCTCACCAGTTGACCAAGTGGACTTTGAGGGTCTCTGTACTTTGGTTTGTCGTGGATTCTTTATCTGGGGTGAGCAGATATGTGTGTTGTGTCTCCCTAGGAAATGTTTAGTCGCACAGCCTGTGTAAATGCAAATTCATTATACTCTATCTTCAGATACTTTTGGAGTTTTCTATTTTGAAAGGTATTTTGAAATTTATCTTAATGTTATCAAGGATTTATACACAAATTTACTTTAACATTGAATTGGGGTAACCAACTATGGACTATGTCATTGCTGACAATCTCCTGGGGAGAATTTCTACACTAACTTATTATTCATGAGAGTTTCTATAAAGGAAACAGAGCCAAAGGGATGGGCTCAGTTGGGAAGGAGTAGGTGAGCACATTGGAGAGAGGAGGACTCTCAACTGGATGAGGTACCAAGAAGGAGACGGGTGGAGTCCAGAGTCAAGGTGCAAATGTGTGGCTATCTAGAACAGAAGGAGATTCTCATCTGGCAGTCTCTAAATCCACAGAGAATTAGGGGTGAGGTCCAGTGGGAGCAAGCTAGGAGATGGAAGCTACTATTTGAAGCGGTTTGAGAGGTGAAGTGTGAGGGGATGGAATTCACCAGAGGAACTGTAATCTGTACACGCTGGAGTGCTGCTGAAGGGAAGCTTCAGGGACCTTGAGCAGGACACAGAGAACAATGGAAGGAAAGTTCATCTGGCTGAGAGGAAGAGGAGGTTGTGCCTAGCAGTAGGTTGAAAAATGGGTTTTCCAGACAGTTCTTTTGGAGCTCAGAAAGTGTGTGTGCAAGCGCATGCGTGTGTGCGTGTACATGTCTGTATGTTGGGCAGGACTAGATAACAGGTATCTGCTTGTTTAACCCTAGGTAGGGATCTGAATCCAGGTACAGGGGATTGTTGGATGCTGTGACAAGCTGCCTTAGTAATAGACGGGTAAGGCTAAGTTGAGCCTAGTGGCCTTCGTGTCCTAGTGGGCAAGCGCACAGACCGACAGTAGAGATGGAGTTGTGGGCTCTCTCAGGTGGTCATGGAGCTTCCTTATATAGATGACTGAGACCCCAGGGTCCAGTATATACGATATGGTCCTCTTCCCAAGAACCTGGGTGGGGCTCAGACACGACACATCCAAGGACAGTCACCACCGTGGCAGAGGGAAGCAGCTTGTGGTTCATTGTTTGCTTTCGCAATTTGTTTTTAGAATTAAAAAAAAATAGCTTTAAAAACCAATCGACCAGCCAGTCAGCACTGCTGAAGCTGGCACACTTGGGCTAATTGTTTTCCTTCTCATTTAGACTTACTTCCTACTGTGTGTGAGGTAGCACTCTCAGGCAAAACCTGGGTAATTCCCAGGAATCAAACAATTCCTTCATTTCCCAGCAGGACTTGTTGAAGCGAGCTTATTTATAGAGAGCAGAGATAGTAGTTTTGTAGCATAGAGACTGGGAAACTTAGCTCCCACCCCTTTCCCGAGTCATAATCTACTCATGATGTTAAAAACTGCCCCAGAGCCTGAAGGACTCCTAGTGCTAGGACGGGATGTTACAGCACAGCTTGTCGATTTATCTATCATCTTACAAAGCTTAGGACACATTTCCCCTCTCTTGCAACTTCAACTACCAACCATGAGTTACCGGATGTCAGAGAATAAAGCTTGTTATGAATTAGTCCAAGCAAGGTGGAGGGAGAGAGGGGCTGTCTTTTTCTTGGCGTTTCTGTGTCTCTGAATTGGAAGTGTTAGAAAGAAAATGGGACAGGGATGTGGAGGGAGAAACCAGCCTAAGTCTGGCCTGGTAACATGGCCATAGTCTGCCCTGGCTGGCTGAAGTGAGGCTGGCTTGCTCTGGGGCATTGGGTTAAGCCAAGCAGTGGAGCTGAAAGGCGCCAGAGGAAATCCAGAAGTATTGAATGAGCCATTTAACTCTGACCAACAAGTATAGTGAGGTGGGTGTGGGGGTGAAGGATGGTCCCAGGGATGTGGAGAGAGGGTCACAGAAGCAGGGGAGTAAGATTTTTGTTCATTGCCTTGTGTCCCTAGATCTGCTCTCTCAGTCAGTAGCATCATAACTGCCTTTTGTCAAGCCAGATCCCTGGGTTCTATCAGGTCCTCCTGTCGATGTCAGCCTCTTCCTACCCAGCTACTACCATCTCGTGCTGATAACAGTGCTCCCTGTCTCCAGCCTTCCCTTGTGACTCCTCCCATAACTGGAGGCCTTTCTAGAACACACGGAATCAGGCCACACAACTCCATCCCCAGCAGAAACCATTCGGTTTCCCTAGGGCAAAACTGAATTACTGTATTAGTTTCTTTAATTAAAATATGATATCACTTCTCCTTTCCCTGTCATTTCTCCAGTCCCTTCTATGTCCTCTTGCTCCAATGCCTTCTTTGCCTCTCCACTCTCGAGTGGTTAGCTTCTTCTTCTTTGTTATTGCCACATATATGTTTGTATAAGTATGTAAAATAATGTGAATGTGACCTACCGAATCTCTGGGATGGTCATCTTGCATAACCAGTTATGGGGCTCACACTTGGGAGAGACTAATTTTTCCTTTCTCAGCAGCCCGTGGTTCTTCGTATAGTGTGAAATGCTGTGATTTCCCCTCTCAGTTCACACTGGCATGCCCACTGATAACCCCACCATTCTGGTCATGTTTACGCACCCATTTCTAGGAGAGACTGTTTCACAGCTGACTTCCTGGCATTCTGACCCTTACAATCTTCCTACCTCCTTTTCTGCAATGCTCTCTGAGCCATAGATCCACTGGAACTGTCTCCCTAGGATCTGTTAATGTCTGTTCTGTGTCCAGTTGTGTTTTTCTGTAATGGTCTCCACTGGATGGAAAGAGAAGCGTCTTTGATGAAAGATGGCAATTTATGCTTATCTGTGAGTATAAGAATACAATTTAGAACATAGTAAGGAATTGGACTGGCCTAGCAAAGCGGCTGCGGTAGACCCTTTCCCAAGTCTATGACATCACCAGCAACAGAAGTTGGCTAGGTTTCTAGGACCAGACATAATTGCCCTTCTGTTGACTGGGCTCTAAGTCTAATTAGATGGCCGTTGGTTACCACCAACATGTAAATACCACTATTACACCTTTACTGATATCTTGCCATAGTGGTCATTGTTGTGGTCCACTGGTGCTATAGCTGGGTAAGACTGACTGATTTCCACCCTTGGCAAGTTGCCAGGATTTCATGGTGCTGTGGGAGATAGACTATAGGACAGGCATCTTCAGGGTAGACTCCGTCAAATAATCTGCGTCCTCTATCATAAGATTGCCGTGTCTCCAGTGATAGAGGCTTAGCTTCAACCTTTCAGTGGCATCCAAGGGCAACAGTAATAGTCTACATTGTTTTGGGAGTCCCTTGTGCTACCCTGATAAGCCATTTGAAAAGAGGTTTCTCAGGAAAGGTGAACTATTCAGTGGAACTCAAGGCCTTAAGTCTAGATCTCCATTCTTGGGGCTCTTGCTTATACATGTGCCATCTCTGGCTGGGTCATGTGAAATCTTTTCATGCCTCTTAAAGGTCTTATCCCTTACCCCCCGCCCCCTGCACTGAGTGATATTATCCTTCTGGTTGTATCTTCCTCTTCAGCCCAGGGTCATCTCAGAACATCAGAGCTGTCCAGCAAGTTATCAGCAAATGTAAGGATGGGTGTGGGGCAGAAGAAGAACCCGTTCCATTTTACAGGTAAACTGAGGTTTAGAGTGCAATTTTGTAATCTGTCCATGGCCTCTCAACATCACAGCTCAGAATCCACTTCAGGGTTATCAATTTCCTGGGAGGGTCTTTCTCATCTTTCTTGGATCTATAGAAGGGAGTCATCAAGGGGACAGCACTACATGGTGCCCTCATGGGTGATGGCCACTCACAAAGCTCTCAGAAGGGCCAGCATGGGAATGAACCTGACTCTACCCACAGGAAACAGCTCTGTCACATCAGTAAGGGATCTCATACACCAGAGTATTATCAAGCTTACAGATCAAGGCAGCAGAAATCCAAAGAAAATGCTTTCAGACACAATCTGAACATTTATTCCACTGAACTTACTATTCAACACACAATCCACTGTGTTCTGAACACCAGAGAATCAGGGTACCTGTGTTTGTTGCTGTTGTTTTTTCTTACCCTTTACTACAGTGAATAGTTTCTGCCCACTTTTTTCTTTTTTTTTTTCCCTTTTGATTGACTGGAAGAACCGCATTTCAGAATGATAGATATTGTTCATTTAACTCCAGCATTTACTTTCCCCTAAACTAGTTCTGTGCTGATGATTGATCAGGCTTCTCCCCCATTTAGCACCCATGTAAAACATTGCAAGAGATTGGATCTGCGGCTCGGAGAGCATCTTTTCAGCAATTCGTTCAAGCCGCAGCAAGCATGCCGAGTGGTACGGAAGCTCTTAATGAAAAGACGGTGGATATTAGGATTTTATGGACTGGAAAACAGTACAAATCAAAGCACTTTGCTTACTGTTTATCTGTTTAGAGCATTTTTATTTTCCAAACCCAGCAATGCTCATCTTTTTCGCGAAGCACGTTAGTTTGGCTCTTTACATATTGATTTTCCCGTTCAGTGGTGTTCCCTGATGCAGTTGGAACCTTCGGCCTAGGAGATGAGTGAGCACAGAAACGGGGCAATCGCCATATGTCCTCGGCCCCAGGTTCTTCCATTCAGGGGAGGGAGTGAGCAGGGTGCACCATACACAAACAAAACATCCGGAGCCAGTCCTCCCCCCGACCCCCACCCCCGTGTGGGTTTTCCCCCTGAGCCTGTAGGCTGGGCCTTTTGCAGAAGGAGACTCCTGGCACTGACACACGAAGTAGGGCCTCCTATTGTATTACAACAGACAAGGAAGGTTCCAGAAAAAAGGCCACACGCATCAGGGGTCCAGGAATTATTTTCTATGAAGGGACAGATAATATTCATAAACAATTTTGCAAGTCAATTGTTTGTCTAGTCACATCCTGTCTTTATCAAAACTCACAGCAATAGATAACATCTTAGTATTAGGTGCGGCCATGTCGCAGGAAAATCATCCTTACCCAAAAGAGACAAGGAGGAAGATCACACTTGGGATCCCTTATCTGTGGATTCCATATCTATGGATTCAACCGACTGAGGCTGGAGCCAAGGGATGCTGCTGTATGGAACACGCTTGGCTTCTTCTTCTTGCCTTTATTCTCTATGCAGTGTAACAGCATAGCAACATTTAGGACACCATTAGGTACCACAGGCTGATTTACATGGTGGACTAAAGTATATGGGAGGACGGACATAGGTTCCACTTTATGCTAAGGACTTGTATATGTAAGGATTGGGGTATCTGAGGGAGCTCCCAGAAGCAGTTAGTCCTCTTTGGATAATGGCAGGCGACTCGGTGGCAGGTTTGTGGGGTGTGGTTTCTGACCACTGGTTTAAACCGGAAGGAGAGAGGACAAGTCCATATGGTGCAAGGATTGAGGGAACCATTGTTCCCTTAGAAGATCGGGTGCAGAGGAAGTCTGTGTTTGGAGACACTGAGGCCCTGGCTTCTCCAATAAGCAAGGCTTGACCGTCTGTCCTCAGTATACCGACCGGCGGACTGGCAGAGTCAGGCAATGGTGAAAAGCAGAGGAAGGCTATTTACTTGGTGTGGTGATACTAGGGAGAGGAAGAATCAAGAGGTACAATGAGCCCTAACTCCATTTCCAGGCCCTGTTGTGGGGTCTAGGCTGAAATAGCGGGCTGGAGGAATGGTGAGACAGGCAGTCCTGGTTAAGGCACTGTCTCGCTCACAATTGTCTGACATAAATCTGTCCTGCAAGTAATCTGATATGTTGTCAGCACTTATGTAAATATATATTTGTCCTGGAGACAAGTCCCTCCAGACACCAGGGCTTTGCTCCTTCTCCTATGTGAGATTCCCTAAGGGAACTCCAAGCCCTAAGGACCAGTTGTTTCAATAGTCTGACAGCTAGGGGGAGGGGCAGGCACAATTCTCTTTAGTTTAGCATATATTTGCTCCTGATGCCTACGGTGGTGGTGGTGTGTCTCTAGCATTGTGGGTTTAGGGAAACGAGAGAACAGTGAGGGAAGCATCTCCCCCTCCAAAGCCTTTCTGTCTGACCTAATCTGGGCATCAGCAAGGGTGATGGTGATGAAGTTGGCATCTCAGAGCACAGAGCAGTGGCACAGTGTAAAGAATGGCATAGGGCACCCCACTGGGGTGGGGACAGTGACAACAAGAACAGGAGCTGCCTGAGGACTAACTTCCTAAAACTCCTCCTTTCTGGGGGAGGTGGGAAGTGGGGTTTGGAGAGTGGGAAACAACCTGGAGCAGCAGCCACCACACTCCTGGGCTCTGACTCTGCACTCTGACTTTGCTTGGAAGCGTCCTCCCCCAGCAACAGATCTGTGATCTCATTCAGGGCAGGGAGGTGCAGGCTCAGTGCTTTTGTTTGCATTATTAGGAAAGCCAAATTCTTCTAGCAGATCCAAGTCAGGAGCTTGCAGCCACCTGGGAATGCAGGAGTCTTCCCAGAGGCAGACCTGTGTTAGGTTAACATGAGGGAAAGGGGGATGCATGGGTCAGGGAAGCCATGGTGTGTACTGTCATCAAGCCTGGGCTCAGGCTGCACCCGGAGTAACACCTCCATCTCTCTCTCTTATGTAAGTCAACTGGAGCTCTCTCTTTTTCCCACCAAGGTTGATTGTCTGTTTCTTGTAGCAGAAAGAATCTTGGCTGGGAAAGAAAGTAGATTTGCTTCTGCTACCCAGATCTACCTACCCTGACAGTGGAGTGGGCATCAAATGAAGTTCTTCTGGTTTCCAAAGCATGCACGAAACACCGGCTTCTTCTGCGGTTATTTTCACACGTGCATGGGGTTGCATTCATGCATGATTTTTAATGCTAGTATGCACATTTCTCAGATGCAGAAAAAAATCTCTTTCTCGAATACCTACCCGACACAGACCTCACTTGTCACAAAGACAGCAACTTCCTAGGTAATTACATAGGTCTGTGAAGATAACCATAGCAACCCGGCAGGCTCTGAGGCATGATGTCATGCAGGTCGCCCTGACTGGGGAGTCGCTGATGTTAATATAGTCTCTGCCTAGGTCCTGGTGACTTTGCTTTGCTTCTACTGTTCCTTTTAGACAGCATCCTCCGCTAGTTAGTGGTTGCCAAATTTTTAATTTTACGGACCAATAAAATGTCCAAACATAAAAGGCAGCACGGAGTTGTCAGTTTTTTTTGTTTTTCTAAGTGAGAGCATTTAACATGAGATAAAACAACCAAACAGCTATTGCTAGCATTCCATCCTCAAAATAAATACATGGCTTTAGGGACTCTGGCTGGCTAGACATTGGGACAGAGCCAGGACTTCCACTCGAGGGATACAAAGGGACCGAACACAGCTCTCCGATGCCAAGCCAAGCTCCCTGCAAGCACAGGCAGTGTGCACGTGGGTGAAAATGAATGAATATTCATGATTCTACAAAGGGATTTCCTGCGGGGCAGCCATCGAGTCATGCCTGCCTAGAAGGCACAACCTTTCTAATCTGCACAGGATTCTTTTGAAGCTGGCAATGTCTCTGCATTGTATGATTCTGCTTTTTAAAAAAAGTCACCAGGGCCTGGGCGTTAACCAGTGCCTGACAATTACACATATGCATTCCATGGACGCTACACATTTGTGGGAACTCCATCATGAGCCATTTCTCATCTGCAAGCTGTCAGTTGGGAATCATGAGGCTAGCCCAGAGGAAACTGTGAAATCACACAGAATGGAGTGTTCTTGCCTCACTGGTTCCCAAATGGAAGGGAGTAGAGAGCAAGAGGAGCAGAGTCTCTTCTGCCCATTCTCTTCAGGGAACAGCCAGGAGACCAGCCTGTGCAAGTGTCTGCTGTGTGCCACGTAAGGCACTAGACGTCAAAAGGTTATCTCACCTACTTCAGTTTCAAATGCCGTTCACCATGGCTTTGCGTGGCTTGGCGTCTGCCTATTGAGCTAGACTGACTAGCCAATACGGTCCAGGAGCCCTCCTTTCTCTCTCTTTCCAGTGCTAGGTTTATACGGGCAAACCATCATGGTTGACTTTTTTATGTTGGTTTTGGGGAACAGACTTTAGGTTCCATCTTTGCATAATGAGCACTGAGCTATCTCCCTAGCCCCAAACATTCTATATCCCTTGACACAGCCAGCTTCTTTCGCTCAGCCTTGTCTGTGAAACCTGCTGGACTCGTCCTGTGCGATGCTCTCCTTCTTGCTTCTCCCCAGGTTTCCAGGTGCTGCTGGAAAGGGGCAGTAACTTTTTGGAAATGTATGGGCACGTTGTTGTCTCAAGTGGTCTGCAATCTGGGCTCACCTGTGTGTGCCTCCTGATTAACCTCAGCTGAAGCATTTTGGCCTGAATAAAGCAAAGGGAAATGAGAGGCTCCCAGGACATAATAGGTATGACATTAGCCAAAACACCCAACAGCAGGGAGATTGAACCTGAAGAGACCACCTCCAGTAGATAAACATGGCCCCCAGTCGAGGGATGTGGGACCACCTGCCAATCTTCAAAATTTCTAACCAAGAATTGCTCCTATTTAAAGGAAATGCAGGAACAAAAATGGAGCAGAGACTTAAGGAAAGGCTATCCAGAGACTACCCCACCTTGGGATCCATCCCATGCACAGACACCAAGCCTCGACACTATTGCTGATGCCAAGATGTGTTTGCAGACAGGAGCCTGGTATAGCTGTCCTCTGAGAGGTTCTGCCAGCACCTGACAGATGCAGATACTCACAGCCAACCATTGGATTGAGCCTGGGGACCCAATAGAAGAGTTAGGGGAAGGACTGAAGGAGCTGAAGGGGATGGCAACCCAATAGGAAGAACAACGGTGTGAACTAACCAAACCTCTCAGAGCTCCCAGGCACTAAACCTCCAACCAAATAGTATACATGGGCCAGCCCATGGCTCCTGATACATATGTAGCAGAGGACTGCCTTATCTGGCGTTGTGGGAGGGGAAGCACTTAGTCCTGTGAGGCTTGATGCACCAGAGAAGGAACTGGAAGATGGATCAGTGGGTAAAATGCTCACTTCACAAACACAAGGATCTGAGTTCAAATCCCAGCATCTGTGTAAAAGGATGAATGTGGCTGCACACATTGCTATGAGTCCAGGGCTGTGAGGATTGGAGACAGGATAACCCTTGGTGTCTTCTGGTTGCCGGTTGAGCTCCAGGCCCAGTGAAAGATCAAGAGGCACCAGTACTGTGGCCCTCTAACAACTGAAACAGTGCCCCAGGCAGGTGCTCAGTACATGCTTACGAACAGTGCATGGACCTTAGAGAAAACCGCCGAGTGAGTGGATGGAGTAGTTTCCATGGAGTGAATTTCCTCCTTAGTTTTGCTCAGAGCTTGGTCCTGGAATCCTCTGGGGAACAGCTCCACCACACTGACATAGACTTCAGGCTTCTCACCTAAAGCATCTTCGCAGGCAGAAAACATCTGCAGAGGCATCATGGGCCTGTGGTGATTTTAGACCACAGACCAGAGTCTGAGTCTGTGTGAGTGCCCTTCGGAGGTGAGAGACAGAGCCACTGAAGGAACCAACTGTAATTACCACTGTGAATCCTGTTTGTTCTTTGACGATCTCATGAGGGGCTGAAGGGAAGCCAGGGGTTAAGAGTACTTGCTGCTTTAGCAGAGTACCCTTAGTCACAGAACCTGTTAGGAGGCCCATGGCCAATTTAACTCCAGTTCCAGGGGATCTGACTCCCTTTTCTGGTCTCTTCGCATATACATAGTTTAAAACAAAATACATTTTAAAGGTAACATATTGAGGCCCAAACACATGCTAGAAGCTACACTAAACACCTTAAATGTCTAATTTCACTTAGTGCTCACAATCGCTTCACATCCTTCATTTGACAAATAGGTGGCTGCAGGGAGAAGGGGTGGGGATTAGAGACACGGCTCGGTTTGTAAAATGTTTGCTTTGTAATAAGAAAGATCTGGGTTTGGTCCTCAGAACCCACTCAGAACCACAGAACCCTGGGTGTGTAGTGTGCGATTGTTATCCCAGCTCCAGGGAAGGGAAGATAGACAGATACCTGGGTCCCGGTGGCCTGTCAACCTAGCCCAGTCATGAGCTCTAGTCAGTGAAAGACCCTGTATTTGGGTGGATGGCTCCTGAGGAATGATATCCAAGGTTGATCTCTGACCCCCCAAACACATGCACACATGTGCACTTCCATCACAGGCAAACATGCACATACATGTGTGTACATACCATAAACACAAAGGTGAGGTGGCTATTTCTTGGGAAAGCATCATGCTTAAGTGTGATGATTATGGCATTTATCAATTTGACTGTACTACACAGTGTCCACTTGTAAATGTCCATTTTAAATAGACATTATTCTGGTTGTTTCTGTGAGTGTGTTTCTGGATGAAACTGTGTGGTGATTTGGGTGAGAATAGCCTCCAGTCTATTTGAATATTTGAATGCTAGTTACCCAGCTGGTAGAACTATTTGGAAAGGATTAGAAGGTGTGGCCTTGTTGGAGGAGGTGTGTCACTAGGGGGTGTCATTCCCAATTAGCTCTCTTTCTCTGCCTTCTGTCTGTTGTCTCAACATGTAAGCTCTCAGCCACTTCTCTAGTACCATGCCTGCTGCCATGCTTCCTGCCATGATGGTCATAGACTTACCTTCTGAAAATATAATCTTCCAATAAACTCTTTCTTCTATACGATGCCTTCGTCAGTGTGTCTTAGCACAGCTAGAAAAGTAATTAAGATAGACTGCCATTAGAATCAGTAGACAAAGCAAAGAAGACTACTGCCTTCAGTGGTTTGGCCTTGCACAAGGGTTTGAGACACTAACAGAAGACAGAAGCATAGGAAAAGTTTGCTCCTTGTGTTCAGCTGACTTTGGGCTGGGACATTGGTCTTCTCTAGCCTTTGGACAGGCAGATACCTAGACAGATGGACTCTCTCCTCAGTGCTCTCCTGTGTTCCTGCTAATTGAATGCACACCTTAGGAATTAACTTGCTTAACTTCATGAGTCAATTCTAAATAGAGGGAAGGATGGGTGTGTGGATGGATGGATGAGTGGGTGGATGGATGGATGGACAGACGAATGGAAAAATGGGTGTGCGAATGAATGGATGGATAAATGGGTGTGTCAGTGGATGGACAGATGGATGGGTGGGTGGGTGAATAGATGAATGGATGGGTGAATGGATAAATGAATATGTGGGTAGATGGTATTGGTTTCTGTTTCCTTAAGAAGCTAGATTAAATCACTGAAATCATACCATCACATGATCACATGATAGACTTTTGTTTTGGCTTTGCACCCATCATTCTGAGATTCCCACTTCCCATAACTAGTAAGGTTCATTTTCTATGATGGTGATATAACAAGCCAATTATTCCCTTTCTCAACTTCTATCACAGACAGTACATCTTGCCACATAGACTTAAGAGGGTTTTCTGGGTGATATTAGGAAAGGATTTCTTCCCTAGAAGAGTCAAGAGTAACACACTGGAGGACGTGTTTTCTCTGGTTCAGTGAAGGATTATGTCTGCCTGGTGTTGGAAATTACAAGAACACCTTACACCGGGGGAAGGCTGCTTCTGTGCAGAGACAAGCAGAATAGAAAGATGGAGGGGAGAAGGAAAGGGGGAGGGATGGAAGAATGAAGGGAGGGAGGGAGGGAGGGAAGGAGGAAGAGAGAGAGAGAGAGAGAGAGAGAGAGAGAGAGAGAGGATACTATGAAAGAGCTGCCAAATTAACCTATCCCAAAATCACCTTGCTTTGAGATGTGTGTGAGGCAAGTGGTAACTTAACTGCTTAAGTCCCTTTGAAATGACTGAGTTTCCTCTCCCCCTCCTGCCCCATTTCTCTTCCTATTATGTTGTTATTGTTTTGGGGTTTCCCCGCTTTTTCCTTCTTAGGATACAGTTTTGCTGAGTGGCCTAAGTTGGCTTTGTACTCGTCCAGTGTGGGCTTGCAGGCATGTATGTCATATCTGTATGTTTTCCCATTATTTAACCCTCTCTTGAGCACCCATTTTAACAGGAAGACATTTTACAACCCATGTGACCATGTGACCAGGTAACTGCCATTGCTAAGACCCCACACATATTCAAAAAATACTATGTCTTCTGAAGGGAATCCATGCTGTTCTAAAGAACAGAAGCAGGGCCTTCGCACACTCAGGTCACTGGAATCTGCCTTGCAGTTGTGTACAGAGTGGTTAGCGTTCTACACAGATGATGTGTTTCTGACCTTGCCCTGTTGTTGATGACTTCTAAGTTCTAGGAACGTCCAGGCTGGCCCATCACCCTTCTTGAGCTAACTGTGTTTGACACAAGCAATCCTATTCATAGTGGCCCCATGCCCTGCCTACACCAGCCACAATCCAGGAAGTAATGTCGTGCTTGGGTTTTAGCATAACCTTCAAATCACATGCACACTAACACTGCTCCACAAGCTAGAAATTACCACGTCTGGCTCATTGACATTTACTTCTGGGGACCATTTCAATCAGATTAATCCGTTCATCTAAATAATTTTCCACTCACTTCACAGCATCAAAACTCACCAATCCATTCTCTACTGACGCTCCCAACCTCCCTTCTAGTTGATGGTGATACGAGATTAATTATTACCTGGAGTTTTGCAGACTAGGCCCTTATTGGCATTCAAGGAAATCCAAATAACAGCAACATCTACCTCATCAGAGTGTGAGGAAAGAAAGAAGGAGCCTGGCTAAAGAGACAAGTGTCTCTCTATTTCCGAGATGGCTGCTGGAAAAAGGGGACCAGATTAAGACACAGTGGCCCGAGTGTTTATCAGAGGCAGCTTCCCCAGCAGAACAAATACCCCAGGCATCTTGGTGTCTGATAACAATGAAGTTTTTTTTTTTTGTTTATGTGTGTGTTCATACAGTATGGGAGTCCATGCATGTGTGTGCAGGTACCCATGGAAGTCAGAAGAGATCAATGGATCCTCTGGAGCTAGACTTAAGGTGATTACAAGTTGCTTGACGTGGAACAACTGGAGCTCTGGTCTTCTAGAAGAATCAGTAATTGCTCTTAGCCATTGAGCCATCCAACCCCAACAGCAAAGGTTTCTTTCTCATTCATATTCCATGCCCACTGTGGGGCAGCTGAGGGTCTGTTCCAGGGCTGCTTAAGTTGGAGAGCCAGGAATTAGAACCTATTCGGGAATATTCCAGTCACCACAGAGAAGAGAACACAGAGTTTCTCAGCACATGGGTAGTATGTTTCTAAATCATTCGTGATGGGGAAACGATTTCTACTTACCTATCATTGTCAGTCTGTGAGGACTGTCTATCGCAAGCCTACTAGAACTGAGGCCCAGAGCTGGAAAAACAGTCAATCAGCCAGCCAGCCAGTCAGCCAGACAGGCACTGAAAGAAAACTAAATACTTGTTCTCCTGGTAATCTTGTAATCCTGTAGAAGCCAAAGGTTTAAATGTAGGCAGGCAAAATCTTTTGTACAGCAAAGAACAAGTCAAATTGACAGTCTCTATGGGGAGATACCTTCTCCCCCAAATTGACCACATTTAGGCAAATGTAGCCAGATGCTCCTTCCTGGCCTGGGTCAGGTGACGGGAGATAGGTTTGAGACCTACACAGAGGTTTGCTCCTATATGCTTTGACCTGAGCCCTTCTGCAGAGTGTCACGGTGCAGAAAGTTTATCCCCAATAAAGATGTTAGAGAAAAAGAACATTGGCGTAGAAACTGAAACATTTATCTTACCATAGTGTGGTTTTCTCAGTGTGAACTTAAGTTCTCTGGACCTTGGTTTCCTTGTTTTGTAGTTTGCTTCCTATTACAGCCATAAAACACCACGACCAAAAGCAACTTGGGAAAGAAAAGATTTATTTGGCATATATTTTCTAATCAAAGTACATCACTGAGGAAGCCAGGGCAGAAACTCAAGTCAGGCAGTAAGCCGCAGGCATGAACTTAATTAAGCACAGACCATGGAGGAAGGGTACTTACTAGCTTACCCTGTGCTATTCAACTAGCTTCCTTATACATCCCAGGATTAGCTGCCCAAGGGTGGCACGGCCCACGTAGACTAGGCCTTTTCCATCAATTAGCAATCAAGCAAACATGCCCCACGGTCATGCTCATAGACCAATGATAGGAAATTCCCCAGTTGGTGGTCCCTCTTCCTGTGCATGTCAAGTTGATAGAACAGAATAGTGCTCACACCTTGCTAACAAATGGATATATTTATCTTACCACACATTTATCTTACTGAATGCAGATACCCACTGAACACATGCTGATGAGGGCCAAAGGGATGGGATTAATATACAAGGAGCTAATTTAGAAGGTGATACTGTGTTCTGGAAATGTAAGGAATTCTAAC
>NC_141536.1:91519998-91567498 GCF_021556685.1 Rattus norvegicus
TATTTATTACTTTTCTATACAACAAGTCCAAAATATAATGGCACATCAAGTTTCTCTTTATATATATATATATATTACACATTAGAAAATTAACTTCTCCTATGGGGGAATCAATTAGCCCATTATCATCCTTAATTTCTCTAAGTTAGCAGTAGTTTAAAAATGTAATTACAAAATACAACAAGTTAGAGTGCAATAAACTATACAGCAAGTTTGCACGTGTTAAGTGTATATTTCAGAAAATAATTCCTGCTATTTAATTATTTAATTTAAAAGTAAACATACATATGACAACACATGGGCTCTAAACAGACGCAAGTATACTCGGGGAGATATCTGTCTATTGAAATGCAGGGCATGTGGCTGAAATGATGTCTGGTTTAGGCAGAGAAACCGAAAAGATTCTTACTGTAAGGAAGCACTATTTTAATAAGTGTTTTTAAAAAGTATAATGGTTATTTTAGAAAAATTTAAACCATTTACATTTTTTAAAGTCTCAGTGTAACTAATTCTAAAGTCTTTAAAATGGTTCCTTTAAGGTAATGTAAAGTTTACCAGTAATGTTTTAAAACTTTAGAAAAAAAAAGAGGACACTTGTATCAAGATTATTGTGTGCAAGGGAGGTAGGTAAAAGTTATCCTTTTATTACTTTGTCAAAATCTCACTATTATTTACATGCCTTCATATGACCTAGTTTGTGGATATATATAAATATATATTTAATATTTAGTGTTAATGTTTTGTGTGTTTAGATGGCAAAGACTGTGCTAAGTATTCTGTGAGCAGTGGTCATTTCAATCTGCTTACCACACTTACAAGATCACTTCTGCCTAGGTTTTCAAGAGCCTTTCATTAAATGCAAGGGCAGTCTGTCCCAGGGCCTTGCCAACCTCCATCTGCCCGCACTCCAAAGTTCCTTGACCCTGGTGAAGCTCCACTTATTACTTAAATCTTAAACTTCATTTCTGTGCTTGACAGCAATGCCATTGTTTTGCTTACTTCCCGATAGGAAGGCTGGCAGTCTCCTGTGAGACCGGTGCCAACTGAGCTCTGTGGAGCAGCCAGTAGGAGTCACTTGGAGCAGATGGTCATCATCCTTCCCCACAGCCCAAATCCCTGGTCTGGGTGGCAAAGTCCCAAGACCACACCTACATACATGCCAACTGTCCTTATTTACTAAGATACTTCTTATTTGTTTAGCTTAATAAATCATTTCCCTAATATCTTTCCAAATGATTTATTTGTTTACTGTAATTTTCTTTGACACACCTTCCTATCATCTTTTTTTTTGCATTCTATCCCTATTCTATATCAGTAGAGTATTTTTAAATCCAATTTCTTCCTGATTTCAGAAATACCCACCTCTGCCTATAGCGATCTCACACTGCTGCTGTTGTATACCTAACAGGTTGAGGTTTTACTCCAGTTACAAAGTCTACTAGTCATTACGCCATTTGTTTATATTCTTGCAAATTAAAATATTGAAATTTGTATATAACATTCTATAAAGAACTGTTTAATTGCTGAGTAGCAACTTAATAACCTCTGAACTGATAGAATAGCTAAAATGTTGACAGCTAATGTTATCACAGAGTAGAACAGACAGCTCAATTTTTACAAGAGTGAAGCTTTCATAAAATACTAAGAAATAGGTCCCATATTTTCCTAGTCCTGAAGTTGCTTGCTACTGGAAACGTAGTCAGGAACATGTCTGGAAACAGTGGACAACTAGTATGTGGCAATTTTGGATTGAAAAGGCGTTAATGTATGTGGCCAAATCCACAAAATTTTGGTTAAAAAAAAAGATTCCTCAGTTCTGTTCTAACAATTATAATGCACACATGTTAAAAATAACTTGTAGTTATTTTTCTTTAAGATCCAAATGGAATATTTAAAGTTGTCAAGGTGTAGAGATTGACCAGTAGTTTTAGTCCTGAAAAATTACATCTAAATCAAATTTGTTATGGATTATTATACTTAAGTAAAATCTATTATGAGTCTTGTATAAAGTGAAAGCCACTTTGAGTCCATTTTTTTTTTTTTTCAGAGCTGAGGACCGAAACCAGGGCCTTGATTGCTAGGCAAGCGCTCTTCCACTGAGCTAAATCCCCAACCCGAAAGCCACTTTGAAATACAAATATTTTCCCTATGTCTTTTAAATTCCATAGTGATAACATATAGTGCACCTCAACTAACACACTTGTATTTCAGAGAAATGGCTTGCCATCGCAGGAAGAGAAAATGACAGCAAGGAGATATAATTCAATCTTCTAAGATAGGGTTTCGAGGAATTTTCCTTTAAGGAACAGAAGCAAACTGAAAAACACCACAAAGTCTACAGGAAACAAAAAGAATTCTCTCTCTTGGGGCTAGAATATTGTGATTACATGTAATGTGTGCTTCTTAAGCTGAGGCGTGTGGAGAAGAGACCGAAGCGCCGAGACAGTGTTCTGCTGAAGTATCACCGTTTGGAGCTCCTGTGGGGACAGAGCCAGGTTCTAACCCTGTATGTAGCACGGGTGAAAGACCGTTGTAGTCACAGTCATTACTGTGTTTGATGAGCTGACCTGAGTACTTGGCTTGTCCGTACAAACTGCTCAGGTGCTTAGTTAAAAACACTTGAGGCTTGGTGACGTGTGTGTGTGTGTGTGTGTGTGTGTGTGTGTGTGTGTGTGTGTGTGTGTGTATACATATACATATATGTATATATATATGAATATGTATATAAAACCCCATTGCTCAGAAGGCTGAAACAGGAGGACCAGAGATCACAAAGGTTTCTTGTACAACAAGACCCTGTCTCAAACAAAGAAAGCCTACTTACAGAGTATGAGCATTAAACAAAAAGCAGTGCTACTGGTGCATAAAAAACAAGTCTTTTAAAATTATTTTTATTTTGTGTGTATGGGTGTTTTGTCTTCATGCTTCTCTGTGTACCACGTGTGTGCCTGGTACCCATGGAAGCCAGAAAAGGGAATCAGATTTTCTGGAAGTGGAATTACAGAGGGTTGTGAGCCCCTATGAAGATGGTGGGAATCAAACCTGGGTCCTCTGGAAGAGCAGCCACTGATCTAACTGCTGATCCATCTTAAGTCTCCAAACAAGTGTAAGAGCACAGCTGCAGGCTGCTTTAGACGTTGCAGAAGGCTGAGAGAATACATGCATTCATAGTGGTGGGAGTAGGTGTTTCAGAGGCTTGCTAAAAGGAAAGTGAATTCTTACTTTGAATATCTTTTATGACAACATCTCTTTTAAACATGAAAGGAGAACTGGAATTTCTACAACTGATACATTTTTCATAACCCTTGTAAAGTAATATTAATGTTGATTGCCTCTACTCATTAATTATCAATTAATTTTAAATGGATGATTTCTATCTAATTAAACATCAGACAACCATGGAAACTCAACATGAAACTTTTAATAAAACTTTTAGTCAGTTCTCTATCTTTGCTTTTTTTATTAGAAGGAACTATGCACTAGGATATTGGAATGACTGATGTTCTAGGCACATGAGGCAAAATATACTTTTGCTTGTTTTTAATAGGCACAAGCATACATGATTAGTTCTTAGCACATGGAGTCCTTTAACTGAAATATCAAGGAATTTTGTTAATTTTCATTGAACGAAGTGATGAATGAAAGCAAGTTACAAACTTGTACCCAGACAACTAAACAAATTATACACCATGCCAGGGACATGTTATCTAATGTCTACATTTTTTTATAAAGTTTTGCCACTTTGTCAACTTAGCAGTAACTGAAGGAAAATCAAAGCCAAATCCTTTCATCCAAAATGTTTAGTATGGGGTGAAGCCTTGCATAGTATCTTGTGACAAGTACTTCTTGACAAAACTTATGGTGGGTCAAAAAGGGATAAAAAGAGAGCATTCTAGGCTGTGGGGATAATAATATACTTTAATTGAGACATATGGTACAGTTACTATTTACAAAACCCGAGTTTTGTATAATCCCAAATTCCTGCAAGTCTACTGTACAACACAGACTCCATGGCAGTAGTGATAAGCATTAAACAGAAGTGTGACCCATAGATTCAATCAGAGGTTGGATGCTATGCTACTATTTGAGGGATTTACCCAGGGGTAGGAAACTCAACTATGGGATGGCATTGTTTACACCCTCTGAAATTAGGAGGGGAGACCAAGTCAAGGAAATTCAGGCTGTGCTGGAAGGCTTCCAGAACCATGTCAGACAGCAACAATATTAACCACAGCTTAACTTGAAATTAAAATAAGGCTTACCAATGACATTAAGTATAAAACTGCTTAATACTGTCTTGAAACATTTTAGTAATTATATCAGCTAGGATGGAAAAGATATAACTATAGGCTTGAAACTTAAGTCAAATAAATTTTGATTTCTCATACTGAGTCAAAGGGATGGTGATAAACTCCTAGTATATGCTCCACAATACAGCATTTTATTACTTTCTCTTTTAATAAAATGTATCAGCAGATACTTATACAGAAATATAATGAATTGCTATCTACTTCTTGGGGTCATTTTTCTTTTCTCTCTCTCTCTCTTTTAAATCAGGGTGCTTTCTTCTCTTAGAAAAGTCTGAGCAGTCAGGCCTGGCATCTTGTCACGAGTCCCATCAGGTCCAGGGCCTTTCAATCACACTCAAGAGGCATTTGGAAGCACTTCACCTCTGACAAGTTTAGCGTGCACGTGTGTAATGTATGAGTGTTTTCAACTTCAGAAAATGAGCACTGAAGAGGGATGCTCAGAAACTCCAAGAGCTTATTAGCCACTGCTCCTTGTCATTTCTGCAAAGAAGCATGGAGAGGCGAAGAGCCTCTGTGAGGATGAGTGGGGTTGAGGGTGTGCAGCACATTGTGTGAGGGAGGAGCAGCACACACACTTGTCAGCTCCCAGACGACAGGCTGCCACTCTGCACTGCTGTCATTAAAGTATCATGCTTGTTGTAGTAGATTTGAGAAAAATCTGTAGTCTGGTTTGGAAAGAATTCAGAGAAGCAAAAATGTAACCAACATCTCTCTTATTTGATCAGATTTAGATTCCTTTCCTCTTGCTTTGAAATCTGCCTTTTCTGAGGTCAACCCAAATCCCAGAGGATGTATTTTTAACTCCTTCCAAGACATCTCCTAGTGTGGCTACAATTCAGAAAGTACACACTAAGTCAGTCTTTCAGTGACTGGAAACACAGTGACTTAGGCAGTTACCTTGCAATCCTGAAGGCAGACCACAGTGTTGTAAGACATACTTTTTGGTGATTCTTTTAGTTTTTCACTGGAATTTTGTCAAATCACTGGACCTGCCTAATTGGAAGATGGTAATGTAGTGGATACGTTGGATAGTGTATCAGATCTTCTGACTATTAACATAAAGTTGGCCGGCACTACAAGGACGGCCATGCTGATAGAGCCTCAGGCCTATAGTTCATTGATCAATTTCACTAAAGTCTGGGTATATAGTCTTCTTATTTCCACATTCCACCTGCCAGGGATAGTGCATTACCCTGTATGATTTCAATAGTAGATACATTTCCTATTCTTCAATTAAAATTTCAATTCTTCAATTAAAATTCTAGTCCCTAGCCAGGCATACATACACTTTGAATTGTAGCACTCAGAGGCAGAGGCAGGTGGATCTCTTTGAATTTAAGGCTAGATAGGTCTACATGATGAGTTTCGGGCCAGAAAGGGCTACACAGTGATGCTATGGAAAAAAGAAAGAAAGAAAGAAAGAAAGAAAGAAAGGAAGGAAGAAAGAAAGGAAGGAAGAAAGAAAGAGCGAGTGAGCGAGCTTGCTTCTCTTTTACCAGATTTTTCCAAAATGTAGAGGTAGGAGAAGACGCATAGATGAGGATTTGGAAGATGATTACTAAGGATTATCTGAAATTAGTTTTCCAGTGGGAATACTATAAGACACATGCAGGGATTTGGTAGTTGAGAGAACATGAGCCTTTGTCTTGGCTCCAGCTGAGCAGCGTTACACATGGAGGCCAAAGGCAACTGTGCACATCATTTGAAATATGTATCTTACTGAGTTGAGGGAGGACCGAGGATACGAACAGTAGATACCTAAGACTCCACTCATACAAAAAGAAGAGGATAGTTTTTTATGGGCTCCTTGGTTCTTTCAGTCTTTATAATGTAAGATATTTTATATGTGAAGATACTGACCAGATAGTAAACCCTGAAGACTGAACAATCCTGCAAAGATCTTTAAGGAAGAGAAGGGATATCTTTCTGCATGTTCAGGTAGACACTGTCTGCCTAAGGAAAAGTCAGTCATGAACAAAGGGAGCTGAGTGTGGACTGGGAGCTCAACACCTAGGGAGAGCATAAGAAACCATTAAAAACTGAGATTTTGTTATTTATTTATTTTTACAACAGAAGACATTTAAATAAATCTTGTTTAAAAGAACAAAACATAAGCCACCAGGATTATACCACAACAGGAAACAAAAACAAGAAAGTATGTATTTCTTATTCCTTGAGGACTCTGAGAAATTGGGTAGAAAGTACAAAATGTTCAGGTAAAACAACATCCCAGAACACAACACCTTTTACAAATTTAATTATTAAATTTTTTTTTGTGGGAGAAAATCTCTGTGGAAGTGAACTGAGCAAAGGACAAGAGCAGGTCACAGCCATCTAGGGCAGACTAGAGATTTAGGTAAGATGAGGAAGGATTCAGAGTCTCCTCTAACTCAGGCTGCCCCAGGAGAAGGCTATTAGGACAGGGGACGGTGTTTCCCAGTGAGAAAGTTAAGGAAGAGCTTAAAAAAAAAAAATCAGCTGCCCTTCCTAGAGGCTCCTGGAAAAACAAAAGCAAAAACAAAACAATCCAAAATGGTTCCTACAAAGTCTAACAAAAATAAATAAATAAATAAAAATTAAAAAAAAAACAAAAACAAAACAAAACAAAAAACCCAAAACCAAACCAAACCAAACCAAAACAAAAAACAAAAAACAAAAAAAAAAAAAAAAACCAAACCCTAACTGAAAGTGCTGAGGGCCTATACAACCCATGGTGATGCTGGTTTTTATCACCACTCTGTACCATTTACAATGGTGGAGAGAGTGCCCGCCCGCCTGCCTACCCGCCTGCCTAGCAACCCTCCAGCTCCCAGGAGGGGCTTCACCTACATCATAGGAGACACAAAGGTTTTAGGAAGCTGACAGTGAACACAGCAGTTTAAAAACATGTTCCACAAAAACTAACAAAAGACAAAGCAGCTCTAGACTGTTCATTCAGTTTTGTTTCTAGTTGTGTCCTATGTGGTTACATTTATGAATTTAGTTTTGAGTATTTCTCAACTGTCCTTATCTCACTCACGATCCTTCATTTCTTTGGAAAGCTCAAAGGAACGCACAGAGAAGCTTCCAAATTCCAAAGACAGAATAGAAATAAAAGTTAAATAGTGTGTATTTAAAAGATCACAAGTTACAATTAGAAACCACTGACAGAGGGACTAGTTTGATATAATAGTTGTGTGAACGTGTATAGAAGATTTAAGTCTAAGTTACTGGGGAAATTAGCTCAGAATGAAGCCAGCATGATTGTAAACAGAGACACCCATGTATGCAGGTGACTGTGTGCATGTGTCTATCAGGTTTTGTTAACTTCTCATTAAAAGGATCATGTCTCTTTTTTTTCCTAATCTTTAACACAATTTTTGATGCTTTCAAAACTTTAGACACACCAGCACTCAAGTCTTTGCTGTTTCCACCACTGCGTGCTGTGGACTACGTCCAAGCTAGTATGTGTTACAGGGTGCTCTTAGACACTGCTACAACCCCACAGTGCTTCAGTACGCGCCATGGCTTGCTTCAGTTCTGCCTCTCTTATCCGGAAGACCTCCCTCTTCTAGTTACACCGCACTTAGGTTTGCCCGGGGCCTAGCACCTTCCTTCTTATAGAACTGAGTAACGTTTTCTTGCTGAACCAGAACCACACACAACACTACACAATTTTATACTTCATTGTATGGATGGCTGTTTCACATCAGCTTGCTTACCTTAGTAGGCTAAGGGAAGAAGAGAGAATTATTTGAGAAAAAAAGACATCAATGATATTCATTTCAGTGTCCACTAAGGTAAATGTTATTCAGAAGCTTATGCTGTAAGGTCTTGAAGGCCTAGACACTGTTCCCTCACTGTGAGGACATGCCATTAAGGAACTTGTTCATTTCAGAAAAGGAAGACAACTGAAGGGTGTTTTAAAATTCCCATCAGTTCATGGGCCTCATGATCCATGACTTTCAGTTATTGTTTTACATATTATAAGACAAGCGATGTTTCTGGCCACACAAGTATAATTTTAAGTAATAGCCGTGCTTTAACCTCATTTTGCATTAGTTATCTGGTACTAAATATTAAATGGGCTTTTCGGGCCTGATGCTAACTTGCCTTCCAGCTCTACTTTCTATACCTGGTTCCTAGGTTGCTTACACAAGTCTTCTAATACTGCACCAACTCTCTGAACCCATGCCCGAGGAGAATAGCTATGTTTATGGCACTGTCTTTGTGATGTATTTGGGGTTATTACTGGGACTGAGCCTAACTGGTTCTTCCATTTCAGTCTCCTGAATATCTGAACTACACCATACTGGCTTAAAAAGAAACAGACTGGGGCTGGAGAGATGGCTCAGTGGTTAAGAGCACTGGCTGTTCTTCTAGAGGCCCTGAGTTCAATTCCCAGCAACCATATAGTGGCCCCCAACCATCTGTAATGGAATATGATTCCCTCTTCTAGTACATGACAACAGGGTACTCATATACATAAAATAAATACTAAATCTTTAAGAAAGGCACAGTCAACTTTGAGACAGCACAAATTAAGATACTGTGAGAAGATAGTATTCCTTTTGAGAGATTTTGGCAGTACAGAAACTGCTGAAGAGATGCCTCACACTAAAGCCACATTCATACTCTACTGAGCTCTAGAGTGGCTAACTTCCCACTGTTGTGTATCTATTTCTTGCTATGGACAACCCATATCTGTTATTAAGACACCATAAGACATAAGTACATCTCAGCAGCACAGGATAAAATACACGGAATCATTTTGCTGAAATTCACTTACAGAGTGGAACAGTTAGTGTGTATACTAAACAGTTGGCACACGCCACATCTTTGGCATGTAAAAGCCTATTGGGTTTAGACTTATGTTGTTTAAATGATGCCAATGTGTACTTCTCACCTTCTTAAATAGAGCAGAATTCCTTAGGATGCCAAACAAAATTCTACCCTACGGGACTAAGTCATGCCAACAGTTTAATGCTACATGGTAGCAATACTGGAGCGATCTGGGGGAATCATCTTTTCCCACTCCTCCTAAGTGAAAATTAATTGTGGCTCTGGAGATTATTTGGTTAATGTTAGGTCAGAATGCCAAATCAGGTAATTTAGTGCAGATTTTAGAGTCAGTGCTATATGCATTTCCAACTACATAGCCTCTAGATACAATCCACTTTCTTAAAGATTCTCTTGGCAACCATGTTTGCTGTTTCTGAGCCTCAGAGCAAAGTGCATCAGTGAAGCTGGAAAGAAAAAAATATTGATGTTATTTTCAGAATTGGAGTGGTGATCAAGCTAGTAAGGCCTCTGAGTAAATATTGAGAACTACATGTTGTTTATGTGAACTAAATGGAGAGGGTGACATTAGTCATGCAGACTGTGGGCTTGCTTGTGCTCTGGCAAGTATGTACAGAGGGAATGGACAGTGTAGCAGGCTCCAAATGTAGCCTATGGAGTTAGTGAGGAGATGGTGTTTCAGTATTTTTCACATACTTTAACTTTAGAAGTCTGTTCCAGTTTTAAAATCATGGTGAACTACTATGAACTTAACAAGAGGGTCTATAAAATGAATCATTAGTAACCAAACAGAAGTTGAGTAGGATCTAGTTACAATAGCTTTTCATTATTAATGGCCTTGAACGCCAAGAAAAATGTGTAGAGCTTTGTGAAGATGTTATCCATGTCAGAAAAACAGATTCTGAGTTTAGCTCAAGAAAAATCATACTTGAAATAACTGTTAAGACAGAACAAATACAGTGAGGTATCTAAAAACAGAGAATTTCTGATACTTAGGAGAAACCGCAATTTCACACCTTGAAAATAAAGACTGTGTTTCAATGTAATAGCCATGTTTATTTTTCAAAAATTATTAGGTTCAGAGACTTAATCGCTTGTATTATGATGACTGCTAAACCTTTACTAGTGTTACCCCCTTCAGAACAAATGTGTCTTAGAACATTTCTGTCCCTGGTTATGAAAATGTCTGCACGTAAGTTCAAAACAACCTGATTTTTCTATTTTGAAACACGACTCACTCCACTGAGTGACGTGCATATGATTGTTAACCATACTATACTTTTCAGGACAGAAAACGTCTCCAAAACCTTTTCAATTTGCCTAATTTTATCCTAGCTAAAAAGCAATTTTTTATTTTCCTTTTCCCCAATCCCTACCAAAGCAGTCTTCCTGTTTTTTGACAAGTCTGCTTTTTTTTTTAACATCTTATGGGTAGAATCAGGCAGTACTGTATGTGACTGACCCGGTTCATCCATTTTCACTGTGTTTTCACAGGCATTCAATTGTACTATACAGGGTAGGCGTATTCTAGCATATTCCATGACAATTTCACTTATTTGTTCACAGACATGAGAGTTGTTCTCAGCCCCTGGCTGCTGTGAATAAGTCTGTACCAAGCATGAGCACAAGTATCTAGTTGAGATCCTAATTTTATACTTTTAGTAAAATACTCCTAGAAGTGGAGTTGTGGGCATCATAGAGACGTTCTACTTTCCCTCCTTGAGGCCCGAATACACTGTCTTTCAAAATTCACACAAACATTCACATTCCTACGATAACGTGCAAAGGCTTCAATATTCCCCTCCTCCTCAGTGAATGGTCCTGTTGTGTGCTATAAACCTATTGGTGATCTGGACGTCTTCTCTGGAGAAAGGTCTATTAAATTCCCCCTCAGTCTTCTCTTTGCAGTTCAGGGATAGAGCACATGCCAGGCAAATCTCTGTGAGTTCCAGTCTGTCCTGGATGATAGGGCACATCCCTACTCATTTAAAAAAAGAGTTAATTTACCTTTTTGCTATTATTTTGGGCATTCACTATGTATTTTTGGATATTAACCCTTTATCATACATGACTTGCAAGTATTTTCTGATTTGCCTAGATATTTTTTTTCCAGCATTAAGAGATATTTAGTCTGATATAGTCCCATTTGCTTATTTTTGCTTTTATTGTTTGTGTTTCTTTTTCTTTGTGTGTGTGTACGTCTTATTTGTGTTTCTAAAAAATGTTTTAATCATTGTTTTATGTGTTTCGTCTGCATGTATGTCTGTGGACCATGTGCACACCTCATGCCTGCAGATGCCAGAAGAGGGTGTTGGATCCCTTGGAACTGGAGTTACACACACTGTGAGACACAATATGTGTGCTGGAAATCAATCTGGGTCCTTTGGAAGAGCAGCCAATCTATGAGCAGTTCTGGGGATGGGGCCTTAGGCATGTTAAGGAAGCACATCATCACACCATCACTACCTAGATCCCTAGACCCCACCGCTGTAGTCCTTCTAAGCAGCTAAGGCTGACTTCAAACTGTGAATCCCCCTGCCTCCATCTCATGACTGTTGGAACTTCAGGTGTTTGCCACCATCATCATGTCAAACTTCCTTGTTTGTACTTTTGACAACATGTCCATGAAGTCATGGACAGGTCATGGCCATAAAGTTTTCGTCTTGTGCTTTTAGAAATTTTACAGATACAGGTTTCAAGGTTAAGTCTCTAACCCACCTGGAGTTCATTTTTGTACATGGTGTACTCTTTAGGCCAACTTCATTCTTGCACACAGATATCCAGTTTCCCCAACATTATTTGTTGAAGATGTTCCTTACTCTAAGGACCATTTGACTGTATGTGTGTGACATCTTGGCTTTTTCTTCTGTTTAATTAAGTTTGTATTCATGCTGAGCCTGGTGCAACATTGTTTTCCTTACTAGATCTTTGTAATAGAGTATGAAATCAGGAAATCTGTGGTCGCCAGCCTTTTCTTCCTTTTCTTTCTCGTTACTCAAAGTCCTTTATGATTCTGATGAATTTTAGCATTATCCTCACCATTTCCCCACTGGAATCTTATCAGGAATCTATTGAGATTGAGGATTACTGAGTAGCATGTTTAAAAAACTGTAAATCTTTAAATCTATGGACATAGGGTTTCCTTTTATTTATTTATATCCGCTTTACTTTTTTTTTTTTTTTGCAGTTTTATGGTTTCCTGTGGACAGTTTGCTTGCTTCCTTTGTTAACTTAATTGCTAAGTGTTTTTAAACTTTGATATCTTATAATTGGAATTGTTTTCTTAATTTTTTTGATTTTTCTGCACTGTTATAGAGAAATACATATTATTTTGTATGGTGTCTGGTTTGTGCTGAGACACTGATAAACTTACTAGTTCTGTATATGTACAGGTAAAATCTAGGTTTTATAACATTTAAAATCTAGATTTTTTTAACATATAAAGACTTCAAGCAGAGACAATTTTGTCTGACGTAGATACCTTTCATGTATTTATTTCCTTGTTCAGATGTTTAGGCTATAGCTTCCAGTGTTATGGTGACTAGAAGTGATGAGTGTCCTTGGTTTGCTCCTGATATGTAGGAAAAGCTTCCAATCTTTCAGTGGCTATGCTGGCAGTGTGTTTTCCTATATGGTATCTTGTTTTGTTTTGAGATGGGATCTCTCTGCAGAGTGCTGGCAGTCCTGGCTCTTTACTGTAGACCAGGACAGACTGGAACTCACAGAGATTTGCCTGCCTCCCAAGTTCTGGAATTAAAGGAATGTGCCACTGAGCTTCATCTGTATGGGATTTTTATGTTGACGTAATTTCCTTCTATACATAGATGATTACTTATAGCATGAAAATATATTCTTAGCCAGGTATGGACCAATTATGCCAGCATTCATGAAGCAGAGGCAGGATGTCTCTAAGAATTCAAAGTCAGCCTGGGCTACATGGTGAGTCCCAGGCTAGATAAGTTACATAGCAAGATTCTGACTCCAAACAAACAAACAAGCCAATACAACAACAACAACAACAACAACAACAACAACACCACCAAGCAAGGCAAACAAAAATGTTAGCTTTTGTGAAAGGAGGTTTTGTAATTACTTAAAAGATCATTGTTGTACGCGCCATTGATGTTTTTTTTTTTTTTTTTTTTTTTTTTTGGTTCTTTTTTTCGGAGCTGGGGACCGAACCCAGGGCCTTGCGCTTCCTAGGCAAGCGTTCTACCACTGAGCTAAATCCCCAACCCCTGATGTTTTTGTATGTTGGAACATCTTTGTATCTCAAGGATACATTGGCCATAGTGTATAACCCTTTTCAAGTACTGCTGAATTTAGTTTGCTGTTTTTTTTTTTTAAGATGATTTTTTTCATCTATATTGCCAGAGATAATTTTTTTGTGGCATGTTTTTCTGGCTTTTCTTTCAGAGTAACGTTGGCCTCATAAAATGAATTTGGATGTGTTCCCTCCTCTTCACTTTTATTTGGAAGAGTTTGAGAAGAATTGGCATTAATTCTTTTCAAAATGTTGGTAGAATTCACCAGTGAAGCCATCTGCTCCTGGGATTTTCTTTGTTGCAAGGTTTTTTGATGACTACTAGAATCTCCTTGTAGCATAGCTATTCAGTTTTCAAATTCTTCATGATTTAGTCTTATTAGGCCATATATTTCTAGGAGTCTATATTTAAATCAAATAATATTTGCTTTGTCCTTTTCCTAACAATTTTATTCTGTAGAATCAGTTGTAATGCCCATTTTATTCTTGAGTCTTCTTTCTTTTTTCCTTACTCTAGCTAAAGTTTGGACAGTTGTTGAAGTTTTCAAAACATCTCTTAGTTTTTTCCTATTTTCAATTACATTCATTTCTTTTGTTTTAGATAACATAGCAGCTGTTTCCTCTTTTCTAACGTTGTGCCTGGTTCTGTTTTTCAACAACAGTGCCCTATGTATTTAGCTTGTTCATTTGAGATATTTATTTTTGTTTAATGTGAACTGCTAGTGATGTAATTTCATTCCACTAATATCAGATATTTACTTGGTATAATCTGAGTCTTAAAGGTAAGACAGTTTAGTGACTGATCATGTGATCTCCAAGAGAGAAGCTCCAGTTATCCTTGAGGAAAATAGATGTTGTTGTGAGATGCTTTGCATGTCTGGTAGGTCTCCGTGTTCCGCTCAAGTCCTCTTTCCTTGTTGTCCTCCGGTCTGGATAATCTACCCACTGACGAAATAGCCTACTATTTTGTTTACTGTCCAATTCAGTTCTATCAATGTCTGTTGCATGCATTTGGTGCAAACATATTTATACCTTCCTGGTAAAATTATCTGTTTGTTGTTATACAACTTCCCTGTTTTTGGTCTCTTGTGACAGTCTGCAGTGAAAAGTCCTAAATTCCTTTGGCTTTATTCTCACTTTTCACTCCTAATTGGCTCCTTTGACTGGGTAATTTCAAGTGGCATCTCTTCCAGTTCACTGATTCTTTCTTTGGCTTCATCAGTTCTGCTGTCAAACCACTACTGAAATTTTCATTTCAGTTTTTGCATCCTTCAGTTCCATAATCAGTTTATGGTCTTTTTTTATGTTTTCTATTTCTTTGTTGAAATTCTCAAGCTTGCTGAATATCTCTGTGATACTTTGGACTCTTTCTTGGTAATTTATATATTTCCATTTTATTTATATTATTATTACGTAAGAGCTTGTTTCTAGAGATTTAGTTTGTTCCTTTGATCATGCTAGACTCCATTTTTTCATCTTCCTTGTAACTTTGTGTTGGCATTAACACATTTGAAAATAACAGTCACTTCTTCTAGTCTTCTAAGACTGGTTAGTATAAGAAGACACTTTGACTAATCAGCCCAGTAAGGGATTCTGGGACCTATAGATTTTTTTCTCTGTTACGCCATTAGGTTTTAGAATTGGAGGAACTGGCTGGTTTCTTTTTGCTAAGGAGCTATTTATTTTTTCCTCTTCTCATTGTCTCTTGACTGCAACTCTTTTAAAGCAGCAGAAGACAACCAGGCCCCTCCCCTTTCCCTCTCAGTCACCCCTAGGCATCTAGAGTGTTTTGGTTCCATCACTTTTCCAAGTCAGGCTAGAAGCCAACTAGCTGCCCCTCCCCAAAGCTGGAATGCTGGACATGTGGTCTATTCTTCTCTTTCCAAGAGGCCACCAAGCTCTACTGTCCCATGTCAACTAAACCACAGGTCTCTTGGTTCTCATGGCCCCCATGCACATAAAGCATGCAAAATCCTTCAATGTTCCAAAAGCAATGACAAAAACAGGAAGTCTTTGGGTACCTTCTCCTGGAAGTCAGAACACCAGATGTATGGGCCGGTATTCTTTTCCCTGGCCAGAGAGAACAAAGTAGCTGGGAGTTTCCTCAGGAATTAATGTCCCTCTAAAATTCACACTGATGTAATCACAAAGACAGTAATATTAAAAAGTGGGGTCCTTGAAAGGTGACTAAATTATGACTGCCACTCTCTTAAAGAGGCTCATCGATGCTGTCAGACTGCCTTTGACTATCCCTTCTGACACACGAGACACCCGGATGGAACAAGTGATGGCAAGTGGGTCTCCACTAGACACCAGATTTCCCTGCAGCCCTTTACAACCGCCAGAATGGTGAGAAATGAAAAGGAGACCAACTTCCATTGTTTAAGGATTATACAACCTGATGTTTTTGTCATAGCAGTGCAAATAAGATGAACTATCTGAAAGGACTCTGGTCAGAGGATGTACAGAATTTCCTAGCTTTTGTCTTTTCTTGGAACCCTCCTAACTGTTTCTTTTTTTTAGCCAAAGGGTTTACACATACATTGCTGGATTGATATTTCTACAAGAAGAAAAAAATGGGTTGGGGCTTCCTACTCAAATATATTACTACTGTCACTATTAGGCTGGCTTCCCTTCATTGGGCTTTTTAATAATAAAATCTCGTTGAACAATGGCATAAAGCGTCAGCCAAACGATTGGTGTTCTAGTCCATGAGCATTATGCACAGAGATAATAGATAGAAGACACTGAAACATGATAGGAAAGAGTGTTCATAGAGCCTCCTCACAAGCCTACTCACAAGTAGGATAAGTCCAAGGAAGGTCATTGTTTTTGACAGAAATGGCTGAGCATATAAGGGTGGTGCTCAGGTTTTGTATTATCATAGGAAAAGGTCAACTCATTAACTAGTTCAAACACTTGCTCATACAAAAGATCCCAAACCTTTCCTACTGATCACCACTATAGTCAAACAAAAGAACAGAAGAATATAACAACATTTTTTGTGATCTAAAGTCTTAATTAGCCCATGTACCATTCACTCAAAACATAATAATTTATGTATTATTTCACTTTATTTTTGCAAGATGCTTGCTATGTAGAGCTTGAGGAAATGGATTTATATATATTTTTATTGCTAGCAGTACATAGATCTTACTTGCGGAAGCAATCTGTTCAGAGCCTTGGAGCCCTTGGACTGTTAATATGTACACAGCTATTATGGCTGATAGTAGACATCCCACCTTATAAAACTGCTTAAACACTCTGAATTTCAGTTTTCTTAGCCCTTACATACGAACAAGTACATTCTAGTATAGTAGAATTTTTTTCAAGGATTAATTTTTTTTCTTTTTGGTCTGGTTTTCCTTTGTATTGATGGAGAATGAATACCAAGAATTGGGATTTTTAATGTATAAGGCTCTAATGTATAAGACTACTTTGTTTTAACAGAAAGGAATTATTCTACAACTTCTTTCTGCCAGGAAACAATTCAAATAGAAAACCCAGCTTACCTTCCTAGACTCAGGATGTGATTTATCATGAGGTGAGTAGATCTGATTGTACTCTTTCAACCCACCTTTAATTTTGGTTTCCAAACAATCTATATCTCTTTCAAGGCTAAAAGCACTGAAAGTACACACAAGCGCTAAGGAAAATCTTAAAATTTCCTGAAATGCATTAGTCATCCTATTTCTATAACAAATACCATGTTTGTTTATGACAGTCTACATCATTAATCTAGATAAATCCATGCACAAGTGAAGGGAGCTGGGTTTGCTGTGTTGCCCATTGCCCAGCAACCCATGGGTACAGCTGTTGTGCAGTGGAGACTGGGCAGGGCCTTAGAGCTCCTGCAGCATATGCTGCTTTTTATACCAGCAGTGGCCCCGGCAGGACAGACGTTTACTAATAGTTAACAACTCAACGCTTGGGATACAAGCTCAATAATTTTTCTTTCCTAAAATGTTAATGTTTGTTCCAATTTGAGTGATGGGTATGCATAAGCTTTAAAAATTTTATTTATGTGTCTAAAATAAATAATAGAGTTTTTAAAAAATAACTATGCCTACTGTTAATTTTATGCTATCATTGCTTAAAGGTAACTCATACATTTTGAAAAATTCTAACAGTAACATGTTCACAATTACTAATATAAAATGTTATAAATACATGCATAAAACAGAGCCAGAGTGTGTCCTCAATTTCTAACTTCCTGGTTCTGTCCTTCTGCCCTCAGAGGTAACCACTGTTTCCTTTGTATTCCTAATACAGTGTTCTTTACTATTAGAATTACTTTTCTGAGTAAGCTATTAAAAATCACTAGGAAAATCTTAAAATTTCCTGAAATGCATTAGTCATCCTATTTTTATAACAGTAACATGCTCTGTTATAGAAATCTGATTCTAGTAAACAAACAAAAAACTTCAATCTGAAAACTAGAAACCTAACTCTTTAAAACAGATATATGTCCATATATAACTATTGCTATCATTATTATTATAAATAATTGACCTGACAAATATAACATAAAAATGATAAAACAAAACCAAGCATTTTATCAACTTAGTATTTTAACACAAAGTCCTCATTATTTTGAATTTTAATTTTTCAGGACAAGGTTGTGTCAGGATGCTGCCCAGATGGGCCTAAACTAGAAAACCTCTCACCTGAGCTGCCCCACGCTGGGATGATCCGCTTGTGTACCACACCTGGCCGGCAAATAGATGGCAGCTGAAGCCTTCACCAGTAGTCTACTGTTGCAGGTGAGGCCTGTCCCTTTAAAAGCTTTTCTTATAAATTAAAAAATATAGCAGTAGTTCAAGCTTCATTTAAAATTACAAGCACTATTTTTTTAGATAGACAAGATTTTTCAATGGGAAACATATTGTAAGTGTATGAGTTAGAGTCTGTGTGCCCCTCAGCTAACCAATCTGCTATTTGGCAGATGTGCGTATGGGATTCCTGCTCTGAATGTTGGCTGCTGTGTAGCATTTGTGTGGCAAAGAAGCTGAAGATGTACTCTTTGTCACTACCTGCCTTGTGACAATGTCAAGTCAGTCTTTCTGAGTCAGCTGCTTTATTATTCAAATGGGCATAATTTCTAAAAGTATGAAGACAAGACATATATTCACCATACACACTGACACTAATAATTATTTACAAGGGAGAGACCTGGGTCCAAGAATGGGAGTGAATACAATAGCTTTTGTTGCTAGGTCTCTTGAGAAGTTGGGGATAATTCACAAACAAAGGAAAAATCTTTTTGATATTCAATGAAAGTGGTTATTTTGTCTCTTACTCCTGTAAGGAGAAGTGCGCAATCAGAAAGTGAGATCGATTCTCCCCACTCTTTCTATTTGTCAGCTAACGTGAAACAACACATCGACATCTTTAATCCTCAAAATTCTTTGTATATAAAATGTAATTAACATCTGCTTTTCATAATTTAACAAAATTTTAGTTATCACTTATTATGTGTAATCACTTTCTTCCTCCCAAGTTGGGGGGAACTTTAATTTGTACTCATTTTAAAGTAAAAAAAAAGTATTTTCCTTTTAGTCTTTTTTCCTCCCCTCCTCCTCCTCCTTTTTTGGTGGGGGAGACAGGTTTTCTCTGGTTAATTCCCCCAGTGTCCTGGAATTCACTTTGTAGTCCAGGCTGAAGATCCACCTCCTTTTGCCTCCCAAGGCCTGGAATTAAAGGCACGTGCCATCATGCCTAGCTGCCTTTTTGTCTTACAAACCTAAAGCCAAGGACACAGGTACTAAAGTTTCGTAAGGTTGATAAACATACTTACAGTTTAAAATTACAAAATTATATACATTTTGATAAACTACACATCTACATAATAAATTACTTGGATGTCAATATTATAAAATTATTAAGTTTAAGTTCCTTATGGTCTTTCATTAAAAAAGATAATTCGGGGTTGGGGATTTGGCTCAGAGGTAGAGCGCATGCCTAGCAACCGCAAGGCCCTGGGTTCGGTCCCCAGCTCCGAAAAAAAAAAAAAAAAAGAAAGAAAAAAGATAATTCATTTTAAATATGTGACCAAATTAAGCCTGAAAAAGACATAATTCTGGTTTAGAGACCCAGGAGCTATTTTCTTCTCATAAATAAAGTTTATTGGCTATGCTTTTGTTTTTAAGAAAAATATAGTATTAATATACAAGCTCAAAACACCCATCTATTTCATAAACTCTGCGTGGCCTAATGGTCACGCAAGTGAGAGGTTAAACGGGGTTTCTCATCTTGTTCTTGGCACTTCCATATCACTTTAGATTTCTAAGTGTAGAATGCATTATTTATGTTTTCTCACCTTCTATGGGTCGACTGGAAATGTTTTCTTTCTTTCCTTTTCCTTTTCTTTTTGTTTTGTTTTGAGACAGGGTTTCTTTGTGTAGCCCTGTCTGTTCTGGAATCTGCTCTGTAGATCAGGTTGTTATCAAACTCACAGAAATTGATTTGCCTCCTGAGTGCTGGGATTAAAGGCCGTCACCGCTCTGGCCATGGGAACTTCTTTTTTTTTTTTTTTCCTTTTTTTCTTTATTAACTTGAGTATTTCTTATTTACATTTCGAATGTTATTCCCTTTCCCGGTTTCCAGGCCAACATCCCCCTAACCCCTCCCAGTCCCCTTCTTTATGGGTGTTCCCCTCCCCATCCTCCCCCCATTACCGCCCTGCCCCCAACAATCACATTCACTGGGGGTTCAGTCTTGGCAGGACCAAGGGCTTCCCCTTCCACTGGTGCTCTTACTAGGATATTCATTGCTACCTATGAGGTCAGAGTCCAGGGTCAGTCCATGTATAGTCTTTAGGTTGTGGCTTAGTCCCTGGAAGCTCTGGTTGCTTGGCATTGTTGTTCATATGGGGTCTCTAGCCCCTTCAAGCTCTTCCAGTCCTTTCTCTGATTCCTTCAACGGGGGTCCCGTTCTCAGTTCAGTGGTTTGCTGCTGGCATTCGCCTCTGTATTTGCTGTATTCTGGCTGTGTCTCTCAGGAGAGATCTACATCCAGTTCCTGTCGGCCTGCACTTCTTTGCTTCATCCATCTTGTCTAATTGGGTGGCTGTATATGTATGGGCTACATGTGGGGCAGGCTCTGAATGGGTGTTCCTTCTGCCTCTGTTTTAATCTTTGCCTCCCTATTCGGGAACTTCTGACAGGCTTGGTACCACTCACCATCCATTTGGAATATGCTGACACAACCTATCCTATAAGATTAGTCATCCAAAAACAAAATAATCACAAATGAACGCTGGGGAGAGGACTCGGTGGGTGAAGAGCTTGCTGCATAAGCATGAGAGCCTGTGTTCAGATACTCAGCATCACACGAAAGCCAGGTGTGGTGGTGAGCATCTGCATGCTTAGTGCTGGGGGCTGGGCCCTCTGCCCAGCTTCACTGAGAAAAACTGTCTCAAAACCTGACGTGGAGTATGATAGAGGAAGATACTTAGTACCAATCTGTAGCGTCTACAAGCACACACACGCACGCACACATACATGTACACAAACATGACAATTGTGAAATGAGAAGAGGTCATAGATGACCCCAGCATTACTCATCATTTTTCTTTCACGTGTCCGCTGGATCTTGCTGCCCTTACTTCTTTCTTTAAAACAATTATAGTACTATTTTGTCCACGCATTTTTGTACCTGGTTTGGATCACCTTTCCCAAGTTTCTGTTTCCCCACAGGTCACTCTGCAAGCTTTCCCACTGAACCAGACTGAGATGCCTGGCTTGTGGTCTCAATCTTACCCCATTCGGATAGCCCCAGTTTATTTTTCTCATTTTACATGCTACTTTCCCACTACTAAAAGCTTATTTATTTAGCCTACATCTCCCCAATTTTAACCTCTATCTTTTCCTTCTTTTTTTGACTAAGATGGCTTATAATCCTGGTCATTTTTAAAAAAGTCTTTCTAACATTCTTCTTCAGTAAGCATTTATAGATTCTTAAGATATTTTTCCCCCCAAAGGATGGAGGAACTAATAACCTTTTTTTTTTTTTTTTTTTTTTGAGACAAGATCTTTTAGTCCTGTTTGGACTAGAACTTACTGTGTAGACCAGGATGGCCTCAAATTCAATTTCCATCCAACAGCCTCTGCCTTCCAAGTGCTAGGGATTAAAGGATGCATGCTCATTCCCAGTTGAACATTTATTCTTTGTTTTTTAATGTAGTATTTTCATTGATTCTTTGGGAATGTCATATCATGTATCTCATCACATTCATCGTTCAGACTTTCCAAGTCTGCTCCCATCCTTGTGATCCTCCCCAAAAGAACATAAAAGTTAAAATTAAAAAGAAGCCCCAAATCTAGTTCATGTATTATATATTCACTGGAGCATAGTCAAACTATCAGTGGCCTGCCTCTTAGAGAGAACTGAGTGCTTCCCTTTCCATACCCTACTAGAAGTCATTAACTGTGGAGAGTTAATTCCTACACCCTCATACTTTTTAAAGAGTTCTTTTCTATGGCTTTTCATTTAGGCTGCTAATTTTTGGGGGTGTATGGGATTTGGTATGGGGGTAAGGGTTGTTACAAAGCTTTCCATGTCCTTCTTTCTCAACTATGTGTCTGCAATCACCACTGCAAAAATAGCTTCTTGGCTCTTTACAGTCTGCAGGAACATGGATCATGGGCTTCCACGTGAGTTTCTGCCAACAGTACAGACCAGGTACGTGGCCCCTGGCTATAGTAGGCCCCGAGGCCAAGTGACTTGGAGGTTGCCTGGACCTTGGACATCGCCATGGCCTCATGAGGTAGTGCAAGCCACTCAAATCAACATGGCCTCTGGTGGCTGCATGGCCTCTGGAGAGTAACAATGCTTCAGGGGCAGCACAGACCACAAACCTCTGCATGGCCTTTGATGGTAACAGGGGCCATAGACATCAACACTGACCCCAGCTGCAGCTGGACCTTGGCCCCAGACCTGGCCCGTGGTGTAGACATCACCATGGCATTAGATGGCAGTGCAGGACACTCACATCAGCCTGGACTTCACTGCTGTGTACCATCATGTCTTCAGACAAGCCAGTCCCCACAGCGCAGGGACCACTCCATTTTTCTCTTTCCCATTTTTCTATTACATATTTGCTCATTGTAGTGGTACACACCATCTAACAGCACATTAAAATGGCCTTTAACATTTAATCTTTACTTTATGTGTGTTTCTCAGGGATTATGCTGTGTCTAAACCATTCCTTCTGTCATCACATAACTACAACAGCACAGAGTGGCACACTGGTATTCTTGACACAATGAATAATCCCTGATAATCATGAAGACTAAATGAGACCCAAAGAGAGGCTTCAGCAACTGGGATCAGATTTTTGCCAAGTGTGTAAGGAACGTAGCTTTTACCGTAGCCAATACTCCCACCTCCACAAGCAATGTTTGAGGAAGGGAATCAAGAAGGACCACTGCTAAGACGTACAGTGCTTTTAGCACAGGAGCTTATGCGCTTGAAGCTGGTTTCAAAGGTGCTAGTAGAGATCCAAGAGACTAACTTAAAGACTATGCCTGCAGGATCCCAGACTGGCATCGTGTTCCTGTTTAAATCAGACTAGGCAGAGAATGTTCTGGTCTGTCTCTGTGCCCATGGAGCAAGACAGACTTGCAGAGCAAGGTAAAGCAGAGAGAAAGGGTTGTAGCAAGCAGGTTGCATATCCAGTTTTACCTGGAAAGGATATTAGGAATTCCTGCAACACAAACTGAATGAACTGCGTGGTTCAGCTTGATGGTGTTCTGCCCAAGATGGCAATCTTTTTGGTAATGAGAGCTTATCAGCAAGAGGCGGGTACATATTCCTCTGTGGATGGGCCTCTGACTGTCAATCTCAGAGGAAAGTGGCCATAATCAAGCCAGCTCTGAAGAGGGGTCTGTAAACAAACACATACAGTGTGTCTGCTGCTTTGTTCTAGCATGACAAACTGGGGAAACTAGGTCACATACAGAGGAAGAATCGGAAACTTCATAACCTGACTCCACTCTCTCTCCAACCCCTTTTATTACCTCCAGTAGTGAGGGTCGTGCATTTGGTAAACTGGCAGGTGAGATCTTAGTGTATATTATGGGTTTCAGTTTTAAACAATACTGAATATTAATAAACAACAGCTGCAGGATATTTGGTCACACCATGAATGTGCAGACTGTGTAAAAGCCTGTTTCTGGTTGAGGGGTTGCTCAGCCTTTGGTACACACTTTAATCTCTCTGGCTGGAATACAGACACATCCTTAGTGCACACCTTTAATCCCAAACAAGGAAGGTAAAGTCATTTTGTAGAAGGAAGCACACATGTTTGAAAGTTATGTCTAATTGATTGGTAGACACAGTGACAAATCAGAGAAAGATTTGACAGAATAGGATATGTTCAACTCTCATGAGAAGAGGAAAGGAAAGGTACTTAAGAGAGGGAAGAGAAGAGAAGAGAAAGAGGAGGGAGGGAGAGGGAGAGGGAGAAGGGGAGGGAGAGGGGGAGGGAGAGGGGGAGGGAGAGGGGAAAAGAGAGAGAGAGAGAGAGAGAGAGAGAGAGAGAGAGAGAGAGAGAGAGAGAGAGCGTGAGAGCGCGAGCGCAGTTTTATTGGAAAAGTTGTACAGAGACATGTGGAAGAGAGAACAAGCTAGATACAGGTAAAGACAGAATGAGCCAGAGAAGGAGGAGCCAGAAGATTAGAATATATTGTCAAAGTTAATATGAGACCAAACAGCAATTCAGGAGAAACTGAGAGAAGCCAGACTGAAGCACTCAGCTTGCAGAGGAGTTTGAGTCAGAACAGCTGAGTTAGACCAGCCAGCCAGAGATCAGAAAGAGCCAGGAAGGGGTGAGCTTATTCAGCAGCAAGTCTCAGAGGCTGGCAACATAGATTAGATTGTATGGAGGCTACAAGCTTCCAGGACTAGGCCGACTGAGGCAGTACACTCAGAGAGGACAGGAGACTAGGATACCTTTTACAATCAGCTGAGCACAAAGCTTTGTGGCACGATAAAGATGTATTTATAGAGCAGCAGAGATTTGATAGGGCAGAGTGATGCCGCCATGAGCTGAATTTCTCAGCCAATTGGTTAAAAAGGCTGGCCTTGACTTTTTATTTTCTGCTTTTGTAGGGCAGCGTCTATCCTGTGGAGTTGAAGAAAATCAGTGAAGGGGTGGGTGAGATAGCCCAGTATGTAAAGCTATTTGCCACGAAGCCTAGCTATCTGAGTTTGATGCCCAAGACTCTCAAGGTAGAGAGAGAAATGGCAATCCTTGGCAGTTTGCGACTTCCACACATGGGAGCACACACCCACACCCATACACACTCACACAATAAGTACAATAAAAATAAACAAGAAGATCAGTGGAGATGTACGCTAGGGTCCCTGCTCATGGCACTGCTCCATGCACTAAACGCAGCATGAGTTATTAGGAGCCATCTTGTCGGTCATTTGAGTATAGGAAGTTTACAGCATGTTACTTTTGAATTGTATTTTGAAGAGATGAGTTAGACAAGCTGACACAGCGATCCCTCCATTAGTTTGTCAAGATTTTAGAAGTTCAATTAAAGTAATAATAAAGTAAAAATAGTAATTATGATTAAAATGAAATGGTTATAGCCAACATTAGTATTTACATAAAGAAACATGACCTCATTTTTAATAAAGGAGGGGGAAAAAGGAAATGAAGTCAGCAGTAAGGTAGATGCTGATTGCTCTCCCCCCTCATCCCATGTTCTCTTCTATTCCAGTCTTCTCAAGAAGAGAATACACATACCTGGAGAATATAGCATACATTCCTGTCAGGGGTCTTCCTCTATTGTTTTTCACCATATTTTTTTTAATACATGGTTTCTTCCTGAACTTGAATCTTTAGGTTCCACTACTGGCCAGATGGCAACAAGTTTTCACCTGTCTCTGCTCTCTCGGTGTAGTGTCACAGACACATGCTGCTGTGTCTCTTTTATGTGCCCCCTGAAGACCCACTCTGGTGTTTGGTTTTAGGCAATAAGCATGTCTTATATCTCTAACTTAAAATACTCACAATGAGTTTAATATTTCTGAGATGACCATTCTCTTCTATCTACATAGAGAAATATACCTCCTCTCCCTGAATTCTTCTATCTACATAGAGAAATATACCTCCTCTCCCTGAATTCTTCTATCTTAATTAACAGTCCTTTGGGTGAATGGATAAACATACAAAACAAAACAAGTTAATTATTTAGATATTTAAATATACCTATATATTGCAACATGGTAATAATATAGATTAAAAACTTTCCAGCCACAATCTAGGTCATTAGTACTTTTCATGATCAAGGCTGTTGCAGTTGTTTGCAATGGCCTGTGTCCCAGGCTACACTGGGTCATGAAGAGGGAGGGCTACGGTCTTAGGGAATGAGCAGGAAAGATTAGCATTAGAGGAATTGATACGTCATTGCCAATTATTTAAACTACATAGACAGATAAAATAACATAAAATAAAAAAATAGAATATCATGAGCCTATAAATAAGAAACATGATTTAGTTTAATCACTATATAATGTAGTTCAACAGGATTCTCAATTGAGCCATTTCATTATTTGCTCCCTCCTATTTTTTGATTGATTGTCCCCAGGGTCTGCCAACTTTGAATCTGCTATCCACAGAATTCCCCACAAGACCTGCTACTTGTTCAAAAGTGTGCTGCATGAAGGGAAACTGATCCAGATTCTAGCTGAGGAGCTGGGAGGTATCATCATGGGATGAAAGAAAAATCAGGTGAATAAAGTTTTAGAAACAGAGTCTTTTAGGGGTGGGGAGGAGAAGCCAAGAAGCTTACGAAAAGTAGCAAACCAGAAGTGATGCTGAGGTGCAACACGAGTGGTGACTGAGGCTAGACCCCATTATAGAGCACGATCTGAGGTTTCGTTAATGGTCACAGGTTAACAGCCCATCAAGATATGGAAGAAACTTCAGGCATAAAGCATCCTGGCATCAGACTAGATTTACACCCAGTTACACATCAAAGCCTTGAAACAGGAACTTCAGAACCCACTTACAATTGCTGAGGGGAGATTGGTGATTTATCTTAGTCCAGAGTATGTCTTTCCACACAAAAGCATTCTGGCCACACAAACACCACCACCCACAAATAAAGCCTGGTGTGTACTTGGAAGAGAAAGTCTTAAGCAAAATATGTGTCAGTTTCCAAAGCTGTCACAGATAAGAATCAAAACCTTTGACACGACACGGGGAGAAAGGAGCTCCTAGGGGCCATCTGACTGATGGGTCCTTGTGGGGAAAGAGCAGCAGCCCCTCCCTGGCCCCAGCACCAGAGCTCCCTGCATGTAGCTTCTGCTGCCGAGCAAGAGAGCAAGGAGGACATGACTCCGCTCCATCTGCTGCCTGGCACTTCGCTTTGGAGCCTTATCTTGCCGTGTGAATCTGCTCGAGCCCTGGCACTTGCTCCAACTTTTTCCCAGCTCTGCTGCTTGGCCTTTTTTTTTTTTTTTTTTTTAACCAGAACAGATTCTGCTGTGGCAGTGACGGCCATTGGTGTATGCTTTGGAAGCCATTTTAACATTTATTTCCTGAACATGTTAATGCTCAGGACTGAATAACCCCAATTGGTTAGTCTCTCACTTATGATAGAAATTTCTCAGTGAGCCCAGTTTTGGCTGAGAACTTGTTAATTTCTAAAATTTTACTACTTCTCACCAACTGTCCCCTTAACCTTTTAGTTTTTGTGGGCCGACTATGGTACAAGGGTATACAGCTGACCCAGTGGGTTGCCAATTCAAAGAAAACAACATGAAAAATTGTCAACTGATTTGAGACTGGGCAAGCAATAGCAATATCTTATGATTCCACAGATGAAGTAAGCAGGGTGTACACTGCCATGGTCAAAGAGAAGGGAAAAAAGTCCAAAGCCACAGCTATGATTTTAATAGAGTGAATGGTATTTGAAGTGGAGTTGGGGCTGTTTACATGTTAGCTTAGAGCTGCAGCAAGACTGTGCTAATTACAATGATTTGTCTCAAAGGTTTGACTCGACAGTCACAGAACTGTGGTGCAGCTCTGTGCAGAGCTCTTCAGCCTCTTCTATCACCAGGTAATTATCCAATTACTTGAACACAAATGGGTGAAGAACTTGTCAGTGTAACTTCATCAGAACTACATGAGAACACTGAAAGTACTTAGCTGTCTGTCCGTCTCTTTCTCTCTGTGTCTCTGTCTCTGTCTTTCTCTCTCTCTGACAGTCTCACTATGTAGGAGAGGTGTAACTTGAGACTCTCCTGAATAGTGGTATTATTGGTATGCACCGGACATCTAGGCCTAAGCTATCTTCCCTTTAAATAAAAAGAACATTCTATTGATTTTGTAGTGTGTGTGCTTTCATTATGATTTCTCTCAAAAATTTTATTGTAAAAATGTGTAAATATAAAACGTTGACTTTTTATAGAGAACTCATATGTAAATATCACCATGGTCTGGCATGGTCATTTCTGTTTTTTCTTTAAATATATGAACATTTGTAATCCATCAATCTATCAATTTATTGGTAAATCTGTTTCAGACAGCAGTATATTTTACATCTAACTACTTTAGCTTATATATCATTAGTTTGAATATTTGTTTTTCAAAAATGAAATTAATTATCAGTGGAGAGGGGCTGGGCCAATGCCTCAGTTGATCAAGTGCTTGCTGTACCAACAGAGGACCTGATTTGGGATTCCCAGTGTACAGGTGACCTGGCCTGTAATTCCCACACTGGAGGGTGGAGGGAGACTGCAGAATGAGAGAAGCATCCTCACTGTTTTCTGGCCCTTCTTTCAGCCCGTGGTTTCTATTTCATCGACCCTCTTCTCAGTCTCCCCCACTAGCCAGGGTGGCTTACAGGGTGCTTTACAGCATTTGCTGTTTCACATCACCCAAAGAGAGGCACCTGCCATGTGAGAGTACACAATGCCACACAATTGGAATGCCTGGCTGTGCAAGGCACCTGCACTGCTGTGGGAAAGGGAGATCACCTGAGTTCTTTATTTGTATCTACAGCTGCAAGGTTGTCACTGAAGATGGGCTCCACAGATGCACCCTTGGTATTACGTGGCATATTTATTTTATGTCAGACTCACTTTCAGGCATTTTGCATATTCCTTTAACCTCCTTGCTCAGTTTCATGATACAGGTGTATTTATCCCATACTGTAAATGAAGAAGCCCTGAGGCACGGATGAGTGGTGAGTATTTGGAACTGGAAAGAACATTCTTTCCTAGAGCAGTGTACTTAGTTACTACATGGACAGGCTTCTCATGGTGTCCATAGATACTGTAACTCTAACATACAGGTATTGGCTCTGCACTCTGGTCTTCTGATGACTTTCCTGTCCTCACAGGATAATCATTAACTCAGCTCTTGTATAGCATGAACTTATTATGACTGTCACAGCCACCATTTACTGAGTGCTTGCCATGTGCCAGATCTCGGTCTAAGTATTTAATGTATACTTAATCTCTCTAACAACACTCTGAGGTAGGAAAGGAAACCTAGGCTTCCAATAAAAGATTGAGCATTAAAAGAATAGATTCCATCCAAAGGTTGTCTCCCTCTGCTAGATGACTAACCAGAATGCTTTTAGCTTCAGTCTTAGACTATAGCTCCCTTGAAGGCAGGGATCATGTCTTACATCTGTTTAGTCTGTTATATTTTAAATGTATTCATTCTATGGACTGGGAGAAGTGCTTGTTTTGATGGATACAAGTAACGTCTCACATAGCTTGGCCCAGCTCAGTGTGAAGACACGGGGGAACTCTCATTACTGTGTCTTTAGGAAATTTACTGATGCTTTCCAGTTGTCCTTTATCTAAAAAGGAAATATAACAGATTACAGGGACTGTTACAGATCTAAAAAAGTATTTATATAGTTTCTGTTACATAATAGATAATAAATGAGTTTCCTAGTACCTCTTTCAAATCTCCCTCCCTCACCCTTCTTTTTCTCTCTCTCTCTCTTTCTTTCTTTCTTTCTTTCTTTCTTTCTTTCTTTCTTTCTTTTTTTTCCTTCCCTCCTTCCTCCCTCCCTCCCTTCCTTATCATTTCTCTATATAGCAGAGATGGAGTTTTGAGTTTCTTAGACAAAGACTTTATTTTAGACATAAGTTTAAATATGAACTTTAACACAAAGATGGGTGCTTAGGGGAAGCATAATGCATACCTGGGTGTGAGGGCAGGCTCCCTAAGACAGAGTCCATATCTTAATAATTGCTATACATATAATTTTGGTAATAATTGAGGTTATATCCTAAAGGACTTATAAGGACTTTTTTTTTCAATTTTTAGTAGTGAGATGGTGGAGTAGCTCTACAGGTCGAGAAGGAGTGAAAGCATGCTTACTATATGAGGTCACACGGGTTTTTTTATTATTATAAATGACTTTATAGGAAACCAGAAGAGACTGCACTCTGCACACATCTCTGACGCCAGAGGAAAACACCAAACGCCATCTGGAACCCTGGTGCACGGAGGCTCCCAGAAAGGGCGGCGCAGATCTTCCTGGTTGCTGACGCCTCGGAGAGCTCGTAGGTAGCACCCCACGAGCAAACTTGAGCCTTGGGACCACAGGTAAGACCAACTTTTCTGCTGCAAGTGACCTGCCTGGTGAACACCAGACACAAGCCCACAGGAACAGCTGAAGGCCTGTAGATAGGAAAAACTACACGCCCGAAAGCAGAACACTCTGTTCCCCATAACTGGCTGAAAGAAAACAGGAAAACAGGTATACAGCACTCCTGACACACAGGCTTATAGGACAGTCTAGCCACTGTCAGAAATAGCAGAACAAAGTAACACTAGAGATAATCTGATGGCGAGAGGCAAGCGCAGGAACCCAAGCAACAGAAACCAGGACTACATGGCATCATCGGAGCCCAATTCTCCCACCAAAGCAAACACGGAATATCCAAACACACCAGAAAAGCAAGATCTAGTTTCTTTTTTTTTTTTTATAAATCATTTTATTTATTTGCATCCCAATTATTGTCCAACTCCCTGTCCCCTCTCCCAGAGTTCTTTGTCCCACTCCCCCTTCCCTTTGCCTTTGAGAGAATGGCCCCTATCCCCCATCATCTCCCTTCTCTATGGGATTAGTGGCATCCTCTCCCACTAGAGCCAAACAAGGCAGGCAGTCCTCTGGAACATATGTGCTGGGGGCCTCAGACCAGCGCATGTATGTCCTTTGGTTGGTGGCTTAGGCTCTGGGAGCTCCCAGGGACCCGCCAGATAAGTTGACCCTGTTGGTCTTCCTATGGGGTTTCCATCCCTTCAGTTCCTTCAATCCTTTGCCTAACTCTTCCATAGGGATCCATGACCTCAGTCCATTGCTTGGCTGTGAGTAACTGTCTCAGACAGCTGCTGGTAGAGCCTCTCAGAGGACAGCCATGCATCAACAAGGCACAAGATCTAGTTTCAAAATCATATTTGATCATGATGCTGGAGGACTTCAAGAAAGATGGGAAGAACTCCCTTAGAGAACAAGTAGAAGCCTACAGAGAGGAATCGCAAAAATCCCTGAAAGAATTCCAGGAAATCATAAATAAACAAGTAGAAGCCCATAGAGAGGAATCACAAAAATCCCTGAAAGAATTCCAGGAAAACACAATCAAACAAGTTGAAGGAATTAAAAATGGAAATAGAAGCAATCAAGAAAGAACACATGGAAACAACCCTGGATATACAAAACCAAAAGAAGAGACAAGGAGCTGTAGATAGGAGCTTCACCAACAGAATACAAGAGATAGAAAAGAGAATCTCAGGAGCAGAAGATTCCATAGAAATCATTGACTCAACTGTCAAAGATAATGTAAAGCGGAAAAAGCTACTGGTCCAAAACATACAGGAAATCCAGGACTCAATGAGAAGATCAAACCTAAGGATAATAGGTATAGAAGAGAGTGAAGACTGCCAGCTCAAAGGACCAGTAAATATCTTCAACAAAATCATAGAAGAAAACTTCCCTAACCTAAAAAAAGAGATACCCATAGGCATACAAGAAGCCTACAGAACTCCAAATAGATTGGACCAGAAAAGAAACACCTCCCGTCACATAATTGTCAAAACACCAAACGCACAAAATAAAGAAAGAATATTAAAAGCAGTAAGGGAAAAAGGTCAAGTAACATAGAAATGCAGACCTATCAGAATCACACCAGAGTTCTAGCCAGAAACTATGAAAGCCAGAAGATCCTGGACAGATGTCATACAGACCCTAAGAGAACACAAATGCCAGCCCAGGTTACTGTATCCTGCAAAACTCTCAATTAACATAGATGGAGAAACCAAGATATTCCATGACAAAACCAAATTTACACAATATCTTTCTACAAATCCAGCACTACAAAGTATAATAAATGGTAAAGCCTAACATAAGGGGGCAAGCTATACCCTAGAAGAAGCAAGAAACTAATCGTCTTGGCAACAAAACAAAGAGAAGAAAAGCACACAAACATAACCTCATATCCAAATATGAATATAATGGGAAGCAATAATCACTATTCCTTAATATCTCTCAACATCAATGGACTCAACTCCCCAATAAAAAGACATAGATTAACAAACTGGATACGCAACGAGGACCCTGCATTCTGCTGCCTACAGGAAACACACCTCAGAGACAAAGACAGACACTACCTCAGAGTGAAAGGCTGGAAAACAACTTTCCAAGCAAATGGTCGGAAGAAGCAAGCTGGAGTAGCCATTCTAATATCAAATAAAATCAATTTCCAACTAAAAGTCATCAAAAAAGATAAGGAAGGACACTTCATATTCATCAAAGGAAAAATCCACCAAGATGAACTCTCAATCCTAAATATCTATGCCCCAAATACAAGGGCACCTACATACGTAAAAGAAACCTTACTAAAGCTCAAAAGACACATTGCACCTCACACAATAATAGTAGGAAACTTCAACACGCCACTCTCATCAATGGATAGATCATGGAAACAGAAATTAAACAGAGTCGTAGACAGACTAAGAGAAGTCATGAGCCAAATGGTCTTAACGGATATTTATAGAACATTCTACCCTAAAGCAAAGGGATATACCTCCTTCTCAGCTCCTCATGGTACTTTCTCCAAAATTGACCATATAATTGGTCAAAAAATGGGCCTCAACAGGTACAGAAAGGTAGAAATAATCCCATGCGTGCTATCGGACCACCACGGCCTAAAACTGGTCTTCAATAACACTAAGGGAAGAATGTCCACATATACGTGGAAATTGAACAATGCTCTACTCAATGATAACCTGGTCAAGGAAGAAATAAAGAAAGAAATTAAAAACTTTTAAGAATTTAATGAAAACGAAGGTACAACATACCCAAACTTATGGGACACAATGAAAGCTGTGCTAAGAGGAAAACTCATAGCGCTGAGTGCCTGCAGAAAGAAACAGGAAAGAGCATATGTCAGCAGCTTGACAGCACACCTAAAAGCTCTAGAACAAAAAGAAGCAAATACACCCAGGAGGAGTAGAAGGTAGGAAATAATCAAACTCAGAGCTGAAATCAACCAAGTAGAAACAAAAAGGACCATAGAAAGAATCAACAGAACCAAAAGTTGGTTCTTTGAGAAAATCAACAAGATAGATAAACCCTTAGCCAGAGAGGACACAGAGAGTGTATCCAAATTAACGAAATCAGAAATGAAAAAGGAGACATAACTACAGATTCAGAGGAAATTCAAAAAATCATCAGATCTTACTATAAAAGCCTATATTCAACAAAACTTGAAAATCTGCAGGAAATGGACAATTTCCTAGACAGATACCAGGTACCGAAGTTAAATCAGGAACAGATAAACCAGTTAAACAACCCCATAACTCCTAAGGAAATAGAAGCAGCATTAAAGGTCTCCCAACCAAAAAGAGCCCAGGTCCAGACGGGTTTAGTGCAGAATTCTATCAGACCTTAATAGAAGACCTCGTACCAATATTATCCAAACTATTCCACAAAATTGAAACAGATGGAGCACTACCGAATTCCTTCTATGAAGCCACAATTACTCTTATACCTAAACCACACAAAGACCCAACAAAGAAAGAGAACTTCAGACCAATTTCCCTTATGAATATCGACGCAAAAATACTCAATAAAATTCTGGCAAACCAAATCCAAGAGCACATCAAAACAATCATCCACCATGATCAAGTAGGCTTCATCCCAGGCATGCAGGGATGGTTTAATATACGGAAAACCATCAACGTGATCCATTATATAAACAAACTGAAAGGACAAAACCACATGACCATTTCATTAGATGCTGAGAAAGCATTTGACAAAATTCAACACCTCTTCATGATAAAAGTCCTGGAAAGAATAGGAATTCAAGGCCCATACCTGAACATAGTAAAAGCCATATACAGCAAACCAGTTGCTAACATTAAACTAAATGGAGAGAAACTTGAAGCAATCCCACTAAAATCAGGGACTAGACAAGGCTCCCCACTCTTTCCCTACTTATTCAATATAGTTCTTGAAGTTCTAGCCAGAGCAATCAGACAACAAAAGGAGGTCAAGGGGATACAGATCGGAAAAGAAGAAGTCAAAATATCACTATTTGCAGATGATATGATAGTATATTTAAGTGATCCCAAAAGTTCCACCAGAGAACTACTAAAGCTGATAAACAACTTCAGCAAAGTGGCTGGGTATAAAATTAACTCAAATAAATCAGTAGCCTTCCTCTACACAAAAGAGAAACAAGCCGAGAATGAAATTAGGGAAACGACACCCTTCATAATAGACCCAAATAATATAAAGTACCTCGGTGTGACTTTAACCAAGCAAGTAAAAGATCTGTACAATAAGAACTTCAAGACACTGAAGAAAGAAATTAAAGAAGTCCTCAGAAGATGGAAAGATCTCCCATGCTCACGGATTGGCAGGATTAATATAATAAAAATGGCCATTTTACCAAAAGCAATCTACAGATTCAATGCAATCCCCATCAAAATACCAATCCAATTCTTCAAAGAGTTAGACAGAACAATTTGCAAATTCATCTGGAATAACAAAAAACCCAGGATAGCTAAAACTATCCTCAACAATAAAAGGACTTCAGGGGGAATCACTATTCCTGAACTCAAGCAGTATTACAGAGCAATAGTGATAAAAACTGCACGGTATTAGTACAGAGACAGACAGATAGACCGATGGAACAGAATTGAAGACCCAGAAATGAACCCACACACCTATGGTCACTTGATTTTTGACAAAGGAGCCAAAACCATCCAATGGAAAAAAAGATAGCATTTTCAGCAAATGGTGCTGGTTCAACTGGAGGTCAACATGTAGAAGAATGCAGATTGATCCATGCTTATCACCCTGTACAAAGCTTAAGTCCAAGTGGATCAAGGACCTCCATATCAAACCAGATACACTCAAACTAATAGAAGAAAAACTAGGGAAGCATCTGGAACACATGGGCACTGGAAAAAATTTCCTGAAGAAAAACTAATGGCTTATGCTCTAAGATCAAGAATCGACAAATGGGATCTCATAAAACTGCAAAGCTTCTGTAAGGCAAAGGACACTGTGGTTAGGACAAAACGGCAACCAACAGATTGGGAAAAGATCTTTACCAATCCTACAACAGATAGAGGCCTTATATCCAAAATATACAAAGAACTCAAGAAGTTAGACCGCAGGGAGACAAATAACCCTATTAAAAATGGGGTTCAGAGCTAAACAAAGAATTCACAGCTGAGGAATGCCGAATGGCTGAGAAACACCTAAAGAAATGTTCAACATCTTTAGTCATAAGGGAAATGCAAATCAAAACAACCCTGAGATTTCACCTCACACCAGTGAGAATGGCCAAGATCAAAAACTCAGGTGACAGCAGATGCTGGCGAGGATGTGGAGAAAGAGGAACACTCCTCTATTGTTGGTGGGATTGCAGACTGGTACAACCATTCTGGAAATCAGTCTGGAGGTTCCTCAGAAAATTGGACATTGAACTGCCTAAGGATCCAGCTATACCTCTCTTGCGCATATACCCACAAGATTCCCCAACATATAAAAAAGACACGTGCTCCACTATGTTCATTGCAGCCTTATTTATAATAGCCAGAAGCTGGAAAGAACCCAGATGCCCTTCAACAGAGGAATGGATACAGAAAATGTGGTACATCTACACAATGGAATATTACTCAGCTATCAAAAACAACGACTTTATGAAATTCGTAGGCAAATGGTTGGAACTGGAAAACATCATCCTGAGTGAGCTATACCCAATCACAGAAAGACATACATGGTATTCACTCATTGATAAGTGGCTATTAGCCCAAATGCTTGAATTACCCTAGATACCTAGAGCAAATGAAACTCAAGACGGATGATCAAAATGTGAATGCTTCACTCCTTCTTTAAAAGGGGAACAAGAATACCCTTGGCAGGGAAGAGAGAGGCAAAGATTAAAACAGAGACTGAAGGAACACCCATTCAGAGCCTGCCCCACATGTGGCCCATACATATACAGCCACCCAATTAGACAAGATGGATGAAGCAAAGAAGTGTAGACCGACAGGAGCCGGATGTAGATCGCTCCTGAGAGACACAGCCAGAATACAGCAAATACAGAGGCGAATGCCAGCAGCAATCCACTGAACTGAGAATAGGACCCCCGTTGAAGGAATCAGAGAAAGAACTGGAAGAGCTTGAAGGGGCTCGAGACCCCATATGTACAACAATGCTAAGCAACCAGAGCTTCCAGGGACTAAGCCACTACCTAAAGACTATACATGGACTGACCCTGGACTCTGACCCCATAGGTAGCAATGAATATCCTAGTAAGAGCACCAGTGGAAGGGGAAGCCCTGGGTCCTGCTAAGACTGAACCCCCAGTGAACTAGATTGTTGAGGGGAGGGCGGCAAGGGGGGGAGGATGGGGAGGGGAACACCCATAAAGAAGGGGAGGGGGGAGGGGGATGTTTGCCCGGAAACCGGGAAAGGGAATAACACTCGAAATGTATATAAGAAATACTCAAGTTAATAAAAAAAAAAAGAAGAAAAAAAAATAAATGAGTTTACAGTCTGACTTGAGAGATATATGGAAAATTGCAGATTTTATAGCTGGGTAATACTACACTTTTGGGCCTTATGCATTTTTTTTCTATTTTAATACTTTCTTGAAATATCTTTATATAAAAGGATATTTTATATAAAAGCATACTGTCTGTATGTAGGCAATCTTTCTAACAAATTTTGATATTGTGTTAACATTCTTGATTCTCTGGTGAATGACTTACCTTTAAGAGGGATCCTTTCATTTTCTGTGTCACTTAAGTTTCCCTATCTTTCCTGACCAGTCCCTGCTTTTTCTCATCATCGCCTGCACCAAGTCAACTGAGCTCTACTTAGAGAGACTTTATTTCTTATTTTATTCAGTAACATTATTCCAGATCCTCCTACTGTTACCTCACAAGTGCTAGGATTACAGGTACATGATACCTGGATTTTTTTTCTTTTTTTGAGACACAATCTTACTTAATGGTTGTCCTGGAACTTATTATGTAGCCCATAGTGGTCTTAAACACAGCACCTTCCTCCTTTAGCCTCTCAAGTATCTGGATTATAACCACCAATTTTAGCAAATGTTTTGGAAAAATATTTACAGGTGTTTGTGTTTGTTTTCATGTGCTCTATTTAATCTAAATTTCTCCTCAAACTCAGCTACAGTGAGAAATATCAGATTTTAAAGGAGAAAATTCCATCTAAGCTAGAAAAGTAGCTCTTCTGCCTCTCTATTCAAGTAGCAGTTGGTGTCATATTAAATAATGTTTGGTTAGACTGAGTGTTCTCCAGCTGAGAATCAAGAATATTAACACAATATCAAATATGTCAGAAAGATTGCCTACATACAGACAGTATGCTTTTATATAAAGTATCCTTTTATATAAAGATATTTCAAGAAAGTATTAAAGTAGAGTGTTCACATCATCATCCTTGGGACCTTCAATATGGAACCTAGCACAGTAGAGAGTAACTGAGGTCACACATGGAATTCAGGTACAAATCACATGGCCCTAAGTTAGGAAGATGATTCTGGTATAGCTGGGTGGGTCCTCTCTGGTCACACGAGTTCTGAAACTAATGGAGGCAGGAGAGGACCAGGGGCAGCAGGAGGACAAGTCAGTCAGCACTATTGGCTTTGATGCCGTGGAAAGAGGTGCAAGCTAAGGAATATACAGCCTCCAGCCTACAAGAGCATAGCAATGAGTCCTTCCCTGCACACACCAGAAGGCACATAGACCAGCTAGCCTTTTGATTTTAACCTCATAACATTAATTTTGGTCTTTTGCTTTCTACATACGGAAGGACAACTATGTATTGTTTAAGCAGTTAAGCTTATGATAATTTTGCCATAGTGGTGGTAGGAGACTAATCTAGTACTTAAGTAGTGCCACAATTTACATAAACATGGTTTTACGAAGTGATGGTGTAAATAACAGTGGGTATTGATTGCCTTGGGTAGAGAAGTCAAGATGAAATACACCAACTTTATAGTACATGCTCATAGTTAGAAACAATGTTTGCTTTAGTCACTAGAGATGTTTTATTTAAAAACATGGTAAGTAGTCAGAGAATTTTATTTATAGCATAAGAGGTGTATTTTATTTTATTTACTATTATTTTTTTTTTTAGATAGGCCTGAAATTAACCATATAGCCCAGGCTGGTCTGAGGCTCACATAATTGTTCTGCCTTGACTTCCCCTGTGTGCACTGCTATCCAGCATGAGCCTCCACACTTAACACTGGAGACTGTCCTTTGGGAGGGTAGAAGACATGTTGATAATGCCATTGTAAATCCCTCTATACTAAGGAGTACTAAACGGACTGGCTAGATACCCCGTTCCTGCATTTCACTTATTGCACCCACTTCTACATGACATTGAGCGGCTTCTTCTACACTGCCACAGACAGTGTATCTCTCCTTACGCCATCTGTGTTCTACCTACCGTGTTCTTTTTCTTCTCTTCCTTGCTTAATCTGCACAGACTGACAAACTGCACAGAAGTCACTGAACATCCCCTGCCTCAGTCTGGAACTGCACCTCAGCACTGACTGCTTGGTGCTCTGTCGTTCGACTGTTCCTTGGCATCACTCTGGCTTGTTCGCTTTGCCTCCCTGCTTAGTACCTTATGATCAAAGGTGGTAGATTGCTTTATGAACTTCATTATAATACACTCTTCTTTTTATATGTCAGAACTTTCTAAAATAAGTTGAAAACAACCAGATCACTAAGTCAAAGGTGACTCCCTTCTATCTGTAAAGCATTTGTTTTCTCAGTTTCTAGATGTCTCCTTCCCCAGCACTGCAGGGTGGTTTTGACTGATTTGCCTCAAGAGTTAGACTAGATTTAGTTGAAGAAACAGGCCATGATAGATGCAAAATCACGTTCAAAAGTCCATGGCCTCGTGCAGTGTATGGATTGGTGGGTGGTGTCTATAGATTGATGTCTTGTCATTCACACTACAGCTTTCACTGACAGTGTATATGACCTGGGAACTTTGAAACCTTGTGTCACTTGTGTCACTGATACAGGATTTCTTGTTCACATATTTCTGGCAAGAAATGATTGAAGCAGGTTTTCACCAACATTCAATAAAGAAAAAGTTAGAACCAACAGATAAAACTTCCTATTACTAGTTTACAGCATGAAATATTAACAGCACAAAATGTTAATTAATTTCTAATTCTCTATTCTATTATTTAGATTTCATGAAGGTTGATTGGACTTGATCCATCATTTTACGGAAAATTAATTATTTCAAATACATGCACCACTTTATGCAACCTGCCTGATTTGCATTGAGGAAAATTCAGCAGAAGTAATTGAGGCACAAGCAAATACTGGCACTGACTGAACTCAATTTTCATTCCAAATTTCTGCAAAATCCCAAGGCACAACAATATCAGATGCAAGGGGGAAAACAAACAAAAGCCGTGTGAAAAGGGAACATGAAGAGAGAATATTACAAGAATCAGAGAACAAAGGGATTGCAAAACTATTTCAGTGCCTGGATGAGCAGTGAGGGCTTCACTCAGGCAAGGTGGGAAAAGATATCATATGGCGTCCTGACAACTGATGTCTTCATTTAAATGTAAGAATTTACATTCTAATTAGAAAGAATTTACATCTTAATCAGAGCAGCTGTATTATCTTGTTACTGTTTTTTTCAAAGGTAATGAACTACAGTACTGCTGTGCCTTTTCAACCAGAAACTAAACAGACAGCACCCAGTGTTATTTTATAGCTTACCTGCTATAAGCTGTTATTAATATTTTCAAAGATTAAATTCTGACTAAAATCTTTAAAAAATAAAAATGTATCTGACATCACTAGAATACTGTAGGGCCTGACTTAAAGTATTTAAATTCCATTCCATCTTGTATGTTAAGTGTACTTATTTATCTAGTTAATAGCAGCCTTTTCTGATTTATTAATACAATGTCATTTTCAATCAGGAAGATGTGGCAAGAAACTCTTAAGCAACTGCATCCCAGGCAAAATCTCCCCAGATTTACACTGAGCTGGAAGCGATGCTTTCTGAATGCAAACTCTGCCTAATCCAAACCACTTCAACTCAAGCACTTTCTTTTCTCTCTTTCTCTCTCTGAGGCTTAACAAGGGAAGGCAATAAGATAATATTTTGGTTGCATTTGAGATGACTTTGTTAGCATTGCATTAATAACATGTCAGACGTAATACTTCACGAATACACACCACTCTGCTGGCATCACGACTGCCACAGGTAGTGAGACTAGAGTGAAGAACACATTGTTTCACCCCCCCCCCACCCTAGCTGTCCCTAATGACAGTAAGGAGACTTAGGGATCAGGACTTGGTGATATCTTTGCAGAATCAAGCCCATCAGTCACACGGGACTCAGCCTGAGCTCACTGACCCATGGTTTAGAAAAAATTGGGCTTGGCCTAAAAGAAATCAAGCAGGAGAAAATTACTAGTGTTAATAAAAATGTAAAATGCCACCTTTGTCCCCAGCACTATGCGTCTTCAGGTTATGGATACAGACTTTCATCAAGTGCATCATTAATGTGGAGCTTCGGCATGTGCCAGCCACAGGACAAGTTACGGTCTGCCATTTAACTGGTTATGTAGTGCAACTGTTTTATAAGTAAAAGCAAACAAAGGGTCTAACTTGTTAAGTCATTCAAAATGTTTTTTAAAAAAAAAAACAAACACTGAGTCTAAAATAGCCCTGAGAGACAATTATTATTACATAGACTTTATGGATCCACATACATACATACATACATACATACATACATACATTCATTCATTCATACATACATACATACATACATACATTCATTCATTCATACATACATACATACATTCATTCATTCATTCATACATACATACATACATACATTCATTCATTCATTCATACATACATACATACATACATTCATTCATTCATACATACATACATACATACATACATTCATTCATTCATACATACATACATACATACATACATTCATTCATTCATTCATACATACATACATACATACATTCATTCATTCATTCATACATACATACATACATTCATACATACACACACACATACAAACAGATCACATATAATGTTGCTTTATTTTTAAGGCTAACGGTAATTGCAGGTGGGCTGAACCGATCTTGAGGTTTCCTAAGGCAGGCCACCCTGGCGATGCAAAGGAGATGGGCATCAGCTCTCTGCTGCTGTCGCTTACTTCCATTGCACAGTTTAGAGGGAAATGACTCAGATCGGCTGAATTACTGCCTCTGAGAGATGGCTGTATCCGGCTGTCAGAAACCCTCTGCCCACTTTTGGAAGGTTATCTTGTCTATGGCTCCTCTGTATTATTTGTCATCACAAGGATACTTAACCTCACAAGGATAGAGTGCCTTTAGTCTCAAAGGTGTTCCAGAGACCCTTATGTTTTATGGAACACATCTTCCTTTTTTATAACGAGTCTCTAGAAGAAAGACGTTTTATATCTCACACTTGCATCTACTGAAAGCTTAATGTCACACACTTTCACTCAGCATGCACTGGAGGGCTATTCTGCCACCACCAATGTCTGCTTGGCCTCATGTTTACATAATCATAAGTGTTCATGTCCAGGGAATAGTTAGATGTGATAAATCATAATATATGGAAACCTTTACTTTCCATTTTTCCTCATCTCTTTTGATTTGGATTTCACAGTTACTTCCTAATTAGCTTTCAGCTCAGCCTTGGGCCTCAGTTGGTAGAGGTCCCAGGTTTAAGCACTGTGCTTCATTAGGCACAGTGTTAGGCACAGTAGAGCGTGTCTCTAATTCTAGCACCTGGGAAGCAGGTCTAGGAGGATCAGAAGTTCAAGATAATTTTAGATATGTAGTGAGTGTGAGGTCAGCTTGGGATAGATATGATCCTGTCCCAAAGGAAAGAAAGAAAGGAAGGAAGGAAGAAAGAAACCAGCCAACCAAAATAGAAGCTGGCTCACAGATGGTCTTGCCATCTAATTCTTAGGTATTGGTAACTGTACCAATGGTTTTATATTTATGACAGCCTAAAGTTGAGGGAACTTAAGGGAAAGAAGGTATGGTGATTTTCTCATATACTTCTCTAGGCCGAAGGTAACTAGACTTAGGCACTGGCAGTTGGTGATGTTATTGAAAAGTCAAGCCCATTGTTCATAAGGGAATCAGCCTGGCTCCATGATACGTGGTTTACTGGTAAACTCCGCCAGTCACATGATGAGAAATGATGCAGCCATGTAGTCTTGAATATGTTATTCTTTGGATCTTATTTTTTTCAGCTGTGGTGTGTAAAATGTTTGTTAATGGTCTCCTTTTCCTTAAAATATTAACTGACTTCAGTCTTAATCATCATTTCTATTTGTTGTATCTTAGTTGTTTTATAACCAATTAATATCTTACAACTATCAACAATCAAAAATTCATTTTTGTTCATATAAGTCCTGCTTATTTGAAGATTAATTACCATTCTCATTTTCACTCGATAAATTAGAAACTATATGCTGGATTGCAACAAATGAATGGGAGAAACATGGCTTCCTAGCTCCAGGAGTGCTCTGTGTGTGGAGGAGTAAGAGGCTCCTAACAAAGTCTGTTACAGCTGCAAGGAAGATAGCAGCTGGCTTGCCACTGGGAGCATTTACATGCATTACTCTTTAAATAGTATCAGAGAATATTTCAGTCCTATGATATTCTTACTGCAGAACAATAATTACACCCATTATTATTTTGAGTTGGTTTTGAGGTTGAGTTAACTCTTGCAGAAGATTTAGGTGTGGGTCCCAGCATCAGGTGGCTTGCAACCATCTATAATTCTAGTTCTAGGGAATCTGAAATTCCCCTAGTCTCCACAGGCATGTGTATATAATATTCATGCAGACACACATATATACACATAAAAACTTCACTAATAGAAACAGAAAAGTATACTAGATTTTAAAAAGGGACAAGCGATGGTTTAGTCTTTAAAGATGTCTTTCCCTTTAAGGCCTGGGTATGGGCTAATGAATAGCATCAATAGTTGAAGCTTACTCTAAGTTCTGGTTTTCTTCAGCTCCTGCTTGTTAGTTTAAACGGACACCTTGTTACAACCTAATATCATTAAATCTATTAAGCGAAGGACACGAATACAATTCTTCTGTCGTTTATTTTTTTTCCAAGTGGGGTCTCTTGTGTACCTCTGACTGTCCTGGAAGGTCAGATTTTGCTGGTCCTGAACTTACACAGATACAGTTGTCTCTGCCTCCTGAGTCTGGAATTAAAAGTATGGACCACAGTGGTCAGCTGTCATTTAATTTACATGTGGTAAAATCAAGCCTGTGACTAGTTAACATTTCTGGTGTAATACTCAGGATATTAGTATTCCTACTGATAAGAATTATGTTTCAATTACTCACAGGACAAATTTCATATATTTATAGAACATAGAATTCTGAAAATTTGACGTTGTTCCACTGCACAAAAATTTTAAAAGACAAAATAACCATTATTCTATTTCATTAAGATAGGCAATAATAATCAGATAAAAGCTGTAGAGAAACTTTAATGTTTATAACATTTTAAAGAAATTATTGAAATGTCTAAATAGATTTGGATTTTGTAGTGCAAGTATATAAAACAATTAAAAATATTTATTTATTTTTTAGAATTTTATGAGTATGACTGTTTTGGCTATAGTAATGTCTGTGAACCATATGCATTCAGTGGCCACAGAAGACAGAAGAGAGCATTGAGTCCCCTGGAACTGGAGTTACAGATAACTGTAAGCTGCTGTGTGGGTGTCAGGACTAAACCCAGGTACTCTGTAGGAGCAGGAAGTGTTCTTAACCACTGAGTCATCTCTCTAGCTCTACAACAATGATTTTTAAGCCCAGACTAGTTTTAATACAAAATTGTTGTAAAAAAATCACTTAAATATAATTCATTTATATGATCACTTTGAAACTCATATCAGATTCATTTTTAGGTCTTATCTTATTTTATATTAAATAAGTGCTTTCTTTCATTTAAATTGGAATATGTTTCAAGAAATGAAAACAGGAGTTTGTATCTTCTGTTTGAATCAGTTGCATTAAAAACGAACAAATCAACCAACCAGGTTCTCAAGTGATGAGATACTTTGCCTGATGCATTGCAATAAACAGCTCCATGAAAGCTAAATATATTGTTTTCAGTTCTTGATCACTACTGAAGGTAGAGAAAATACACAGATGGCATGGGTCATAAAAATATAATCAAGCTTTACAACGTTGTCTTTACCAGTTCTCAGAGTGCTGAGTGTGGGAACAAACATTATCTTGAAGCAAAGCTTGTGTACATGAAAGACACCAAAGACAGCTGCCTCAGACAGTCAAAGAGAGGGTCCTCGCTTGAACAGAATCAATGGAGGGGAAAGCATCTTAGCCTAAGAAACCCGACTGCACCAATTCTTTCTCTATCATATACTTTGGTTTCTTCAAAAATATAAACTGTGAGGTGAAGAGAGGACTCAGTGCTTAGGAACATTTGCTGCTGTTGCAGAGGACTGAGTTCAGTTCCCAGCGTCCATATCAGGGGCTCACTCACAACTGTAACTTTAGCTTTAGAGGACTGAACACCCTCTTCTGTCATCTGTACTCGAACAGACAGACACATTCTTATAAACAAAAACAAAATGAGTAAAGACAGTGGCATGGATTACCACAGAGACTGTAGCTTACTCTGGGATAGCGGAGTAATGATCTGGCTTAAGGTCCCTAGACAAGACACTAGGTAGACAATCTTTTGAGTTTTTTTTTTTTTTTTTGGTCTAGTTATTTCCTGTTTCAGTAAGTGGAAACGGACAGAACCCATGCAACTGCCTTACATCCTCTTGCAAAAATAACTTTTATTCTCTTGTAATAATTGTTGTCTTTGCAGCTATGAAGTAGCGACACAGCACAACATGAGGAACTGCATTTATTAAAGAGTTGCAGCACTAGGAAGGTTAAACCATGAAGAACTTTCAGTGACATTCATTGTTCTCTGTCTATCCTGATTTAAACATTATACATGTGTGTGTGTGTGTGTGTGTGTTTTAAACCATCACATGCTACCATATTAATATGTAAATTGTCATAATATTAATAATTTTTGCAATACTGGGATTGAACTCAGGAGCTTGCATATGCTAAACAGATGTTTTAGCAACAAGTGACATAGCTGGCCCCTTGTTTTATTTATTTTGGAGACAGGGTCTAACCACCCTGCACATACTGACCTTAAAAATCACTATATAATTCAGGTAGGCCTGGGACTGTTCTATTTCATACTCCAGAGTAATATGGATACAGATATATACCACGACACCTGGGCAACTCTCTACTCTGGCTTTGTTGAGAGTCCAGTACAGGAGCAAGCAAGCAAAACAAAAATTTTCTAGAGCTGCACTTCAATTCCCCAAGGGCAACAATGATTGCCTTGTTGGCAACCTGCTACCTCTAACAGCTCCACCATTTTTCCCACTGTCTTCTCAGAGTCACTTCTGGCTATTCTTTCTTTTTATTGGATAGTTTATGTAGTTACATGTCCAATATTATCCCCTTTTCCGGTTCCCCCTCAGGCCTCCCCCTTCCCCTTGCTTCTATGAAGATGCTTCCTCACCTACCCACCCACCCACTCTCATCTCACCACCCTGGCATTCCCCTACACTGAGGAAATGAGCCTTCATAGGACCAAGGGCTTCTCTTCCTATTGATGTCAGACAATGCCAATCTCTGCTACATATGCAGCTGGAGCCATGGGTCCCTCCATGTATACACATTGGTTGGTGGTTTAGGCCCTGGGAGCTCTGGAGGCTGGCTATTCTTAATAGCTCTGGAGGTCTGCCTATGCATGTTCTTGACCACTGAGCTATACCTCTGGCCAGGGAAACTTCTCTCAGAAAGTTATATTGTAGATATCTCACACTACTATCAATCTTGAGAAACTGAAATGGACCTTCATCCATCATTTACAAATTATCCCATGAGTGTCCAATGCCAATCTTCATTTCATTCTCAGTAACAGTACTTACAAAACACACAGTCAAATACATGTGCTATGTGGCTACGGTGGTACTAATATCTACAAATAAAACCATCTAAACTTAGTTCAGGACAAAGTTAAGAGTTTAATCACACCTAATCAGAGCCCCATCAAAGCAGTAGAAATTGCTAATGTCTGACCATCATTATTATTTTTGCATGTAATGTTTTCTGGAAAATGTTGTATATGAGTACTGCAATTACATTATGTGCATCTTGCATTCTCTGTTCCACTCCTCCTACGTCCCTCTATAGCTTCTCACCTTCCTGTCCTCTTCTTTGTTACTGTTACACATACATGCACATACACATGCATGTAAATACAACCTGCTGAGAATATACAGTATTGTGTGTAGGGTTGATCACTTGGAACTGGAGTGGTGGGCTCATCCCTGGAGAAAAACTGATTCTCCATCTCTTAGCAGCCATTAGTTGGTTGTAGCTCTTTTTTTTTTTTTTTTTGGTTCTTTTTTTCGGAGCTGGGGACCGAACCCAGGGCCTTGCGCTTCCTAGGTAAGCGCTCTACCACTGAGCTAAATCCCCAGCCCGGTTGTAGCTCTTAATTTAGGGATTGGACCTTGTGAGACTTCCCCCATCCGCATTGACATAACAACTGGAATTGTCACTGTGCAAGTCTTATTTAGGTGACCATATTGTTAAGATTTCATGGGTTCAGTTTACTGTCAGATATTGAAAACACTATCAAGCAGATGTCTTGATTCTTGGACTCTTTTCTGTCTCCTGTTCTGTGATGTTCTCTGAGCTTTAAGCATATGGGCTATTCTGTAGATGTGTCAATTGGGGATGGGCTCTCCTTGGTCAGATATTCTCTGCATTTTGATACATTGTGGATTTCTGTGATAATTTTTGAAATCTTGTGGACATTTTTGACCAGGGATCAAAGGGGGGCTTCCCAAGACTGGCACTGAGGTTTTGTTTGGTAGTCTATGGCTCTTGGGGTGAATATTGTCACTCTAATATACTTCGTTTAAATTATTTATATATGGATATATATGAACATAAATTTATATGTATTATTATGTATATTTGTCAGCAAACTTAAAATGTTTCCCTATGGCTTTCTTCACCATTGTATTATTTTTGCATCAGCAAGAACTGATTTGGTAGATGGATTGTAAGAGATAAATTGTCATACTTAAGTTTTTCAGGAAGTTGAGAAAGAATTAGTTCAGTTAAGAAAAAAAGATCTATTGAACTTTAGTAACAATTCTACTGCATGTAGGAAACTGCTTTGTTTTGAAGACAATAATGCACATAGCCTCAATAGCAGTTTATATTTAACAGAACTAAATGGTCACATTTTCAAGTAAAATGTGCCGTGGCATTTGAACAGCTGCTATATCTAAGTCAGAACTGAATAGAGCTGTTTAACCTTCCCAGCTGTAGCGGGGGTGGTTTGTTAGTCTATTCCAGCATAAAATATGCATAGTATACTTAAATTTGAAACTTTAAACACACATTTGTATTAAAGTGATAAATTTTAGTCATATAAGACTATTTTAGATAAAGGCTTTATCTTTCTGTGAGTT